>NC_091286.1:254509668-254810293 GCF_032444005.1 Ranitomeya imitator
GTGTGTTTGACGGCGGGTGGTGCCTCCCACTGCCAGAGACACTTTTGCGTACTATGAGGGGCCCTGTGCCACTGACGTCACCAACGAGTATGCCCCCCCCCCTGATGAAGGAACCTGCACTTTCATCTGCACCTTCCTCTTTGTCCCCGTGTGAGGTGGTATAGTATGCGGAAAGGGGAACCTGACTTTCAGCAGGGTCAGATTCTGGCTGTGTAGAGTGCAAGGGGAATGTAGTGGTCTGGGTCAATGTACCAGCAGACTCATCTAGCAGTGGCTGGGCAATGGGCAGGATGAGGAGGAAACACAGATATAGGCCTAAATAATAAAGTAGGCTAAATCCAGTTCAAAATTGGTAACAGGACTAAACAGGCGGCCTAGCTTTGTTCAGTGGAGGACAACTGTAATGAGTGGCGCCTACACGGTTAGTAGGCCCAAATACAAAAGTAGGCTAAAAGCAGTTCAAAATTGGTAGCAGGACTAAACAGGTGGCATAGCTAGGTACTGGGGTGGGCTCCTCTGTTGAGTAGCAGACAGTGGTAATAGGCACAAAGTATTAACTGGTCAAAAGTATCACCCAAGAGTGGGCGCACCCACCTGTCCAGGCAAACGGCACTCGCACGGGTGCATGCGCCAGGTGGTGACTAGGGTTGAGCGAAACGAATCGGACAAATTCAAAAATCGCCGACTTTCGGCAAAGTCGGGTTTCATGAAACCTGACCCTATCCTAGTGTGGGATCGGCCATGAGGTCGGCGATCAGCGTGCCAAAGTCGCATTTCGTATGACCTTTTCAGTGCCATTTTTCATCCAATAAAGGAGGACGCAGCGTGATGACATAGGTCTTGGTCCCCACCATCTTAGAGAAGGGCATGACAGTGATTGGCTTGCTTTCTGCGGCGTCACAGGGGCTATAAAGGGGCGTGCACGCAGACCGCCATCTTACTTCTGCCGATCTTAGCATAGGGAGAGGTTGCTGCAGCTGCATCAGAAGAAGGGATAAAGTTAGGGAGGGAAGATTAAGCCTTGTGCTGTAGCGATATCCACTGTCCAACACCACCTTTTCTTTGCAGGAACAGTTTATATTTTTGTACGTCAGCTCTTTAGCTTATTAGGCTGCCTTATAAGGCTCCCTGTTGTTTGTACACCACTGTGCAAACTAACTGTTTTTTAAAAAGCAAAAATCCTGTTGCTCCTTTCTGCACAGTTATCTTGTTTTTTTGTCCACACTTTTGTGTGCAGCAGTCCTTCTTATTGCTGCCATACTTTTCCTGAGATCATTGTAGGAAGATTGAAATTGTACTACAGTCCTTGTATTTTTTGATTTATCTTCCAGCCACGTTCTGCCACTTACATTGTGTAGTGTAATACACTGTGCCTGAGTTTTGGTGCATTCTGCCCCCCAAAAAAGGGAGATTTAAATTGGCACTAAGTGGATCTTCGTCAGTTCTGTTAGTTTGTCGTATATCTTCCAGCCACGTTCTGCCGCTTAGATTGTGTAGTGTAATACACTGGGCCTGAGTTTTGGTGCAGTCTCCCCCCCCAAAAAAGGGAGATTTTAATTGGCACTAAGTGGATCTACGTCAGTTCTATTAGTTTGTCGTATATCAGCCAGCCACGTTCTGCCACTTACATTGTGTAGTGTAATACACTGGGCCTGAGTTTTGGTGCAGTCTCCCCCCCAAAAAAGGGAGATTTAAATTGGCACTAAGTGGATCTACATCAGTTCTGTTTGTCGTATATCTTCCAGCCACGTTCTGTCACTTACATTGTGTAGTGTAATACACTGGGCCTGAGTTTTGATGCAGTCTCTTCCTTGTGTCCTTCCTTGTGTCCTTCACTCAAACCAAAAGTGAAGGATGCGGCAGGCGACACTACAGTTTACTCCATGGAGCCCTTTGCACATACTGTGCTTGGGTTAGAGAGGGAAATTGTTAAAAGCCCATTACAAGATGAATCGGACATGGAGTGCACAGATGCACAGCCACAACTAAATTATTATGCTGTTCCATTGACTCAGATCACTACATTGCCCTCGCAATGTACTGAGCCAGAATCTGACCCTGATGAGACTATGGTGCCCCGTCACGAATGCTATGGCACCTTACACGGTGACACAGAGGAAGGTGCACGTGACATTGAAGAGGAGGCGATAGATGACCCAGTTGTTGACCCAGATTGTCAGCCATTGGGGGAAGAGGGTGCCACTGCCAGTAGCTCGGAAGCGGAGGAGGATGATTCGCAGCAGCCATCTACATCGCAACAGCTTTCATCTGGCAGGCCCGTATCTGGCCAAAAATGTTTGTCAAAACCAAAAATAGTTTTAGGACAGCGTGGCCATCTGGTGAAAGTAGCACAGCATGCAATGCCTGAAAAGGTAATCCATAGTAGGAAGAGTGCAGTGTGGGAATTTTTTAACCAAGATCCGAATGATCAGTGCAAAGTTATCTGTAAGAAGTGCTCAAAGACCTTTAGCAGAGGGAAGAATCTCATAAAATTAAATACAACGTGCATGCGTAGACATTTAACCAGCATGCACTTGCAAGCCTGGACTAACTACCAAACGTCCCGTACCGTTGGTGCACCTGCTCAGAATGAAGGTAGTCAGCAACGCTACATTGCTTCCCTCACTGTAAGCCCACCGGTTAGGACACCGCCAGCAACAAATGTGGAGGTATCGTCGCAAGGCCAACGCAGTCAGGGAATCACAAGGTTCTTGGTAGGAAACACTGTAGGTAGGCCAACATCAAGAATACCATCACCAACCCTCTAAATCTGCCATGTCCACCACCATCCCCGCTAGTTCCACCATATGCAACTCTCCAGTCCAGCTCACCCTACAAGAGACTCTCGTTAGGAAAAGGAAGTACTCATCCTTTTTTTGGCTGCCATAGCCCTCTCAGAACTGAAACACATACCTTGGCTGGCTCACACCTTGAACCTAGTGGTGCAGTGCTTCCTGAAAAATTATCCGGAGTTACCAGCCTTGCTCCTGAAGGTGCGAAGACATTGCTCGCACATCCGCCGGTCGCCCGTACACTCCAGCCGTGTGCTGAACCATCAGCGATTGCTGAATCTTCCCCAGCACCGCCTAATTATCGACGTTGCAACAAGGTTGAGCTCCATACTGCACATGCTTCAGAAGCTGTGCGAACAGAGGCATGCTGTCATTTATTTGTGGGAGGATACACATACACGGGCAGGCAGTTGGATGGCAGACATGGAGTTGTCTGGTGTGCAGTGGTTGAAGCTACAAGACCACTGTCAAGTCCTTCAGTGTTTTGAGGAATGCACACGTAAGTGCAGACAACGCCATCATAAGCATGAGCATCCCAATTTCAAATTATTTTGCCCCACCTTCCCCTGCTGACACGTAGCTTGCCTGAAAAATGTATTGCTTTTGGCCTCCTCTTACTAACTGCTCCAATTCCTCCATTTGCAGCTGCTGAATGTCTACCATAGGCCATTTTTTTACCTCCCTAAATGGGCTGACTCCCCCCACAGGGCCGTGGTCACCACTTGGCGCAAGCACCCGTGCGAGTGCCGTTTGCCTGGACAGGTGGGTGTGCCCACTCTTGGGTGACAGCACTGACACAGGGTCCCTCATAGTACAATGAAGTGTCTCTGATGGTGGTGGTGCACAACCAACGTCAGACACACCGTCGTAATATGTGGGGCCCTGTGCCAGTACGGCCGCCCACGAGAGAGTGTTCCCCCCCAGTTTGAACAGTGCTATATCACTTGCAAAACTTACCACTTACCAACACTGTGTAGTCTGTGCTGTTAAATCCTTCAATGGCACAGCCAATACAAATTTGTTGAAATGATAGATGATAGTAAAAATATACAGGGGCCCTGGCCTCTATTTAGACCCGTTAATACTTTGCGCCATCTACCACTGTCTACTACTCATCAGAGGAGCCCACCCCTGTACCTAGCTATGCCACCAGTTTATTTATGAACATTTTTTGGGCTGACATTTAGCCCACTTTATTATTTTGGCCTACTGACTGTGTCAGCCACTTATTACAGTTGTCCTTCACTGAAAAAAGCGATGCCGCCTGTGTGCTCCTCTTACCTATTTTGAAATGCATTTAGCCTACTTTTTTATTTTAGGCCTACTAAGTCTGTCTGAGCCACTTATTACAGTTGTCCTCCACTGAACAAAGCAATGCCGCCTGTGTACTCCTCTTACCAATTTTGAACTGCATGTAGCCTACTTTTTTATTTTAGGCCTACTAAGTCTGTGTGAGCCTCTAATTACAGTTGTCCTCCTCCGCTGAACAAAGCTATGCCACCTGTGTACGCCTCTTACCAATTTAGAACTGCATTTAGCCTACTTACTTACTTGGACCTAGTAACTGTGTGAGCCTCTCATAACAGTTGCCCTACTCCACTGAAAAAAGCTATGCCGCCTGTTAGCAATTTTGAACTGCATTTAGCCTACTTTTTTACTATAGGCCTAGTAACTATGTCAGCCACTCCTTACAGTTGTCCTCCGTTGAACAAAGCAATGCCGCTTGTTTAGTCCTGTTAGCAATTTTGAACTGCATTTAGCCTACTTGCTTATTTAGGCCTAGTAGCTGTGTCAGCCACTCCTTACAGTTGTCCTCCGCTGAACAAAGCAATGCCGCCAGTGTAGTCCTGTTAGCAATTTTGAACTGCATTTAGCCTACTTACTTATTTGAGCCTAGTAACTGTATCAGCCACTCCTTACAGTTATCCTCCGCTGAACAAAGCAAGGCCGCCAGTTTAGTCCTGTTACTAATTTTGAACTGCATTTAGCCTACTTTCTTATTTGGGCCTACTAACTGTGTCTGCCCCTCATTACAGTTGTCCTCCACTGAACAAAGCAATGCCACCAGTTTAGTCCTGTTAGCAATTTTGAACTGCATTTAGCCTACTTTCTTATGTGGGCCTACTAACTGTGTCTGCCCCTCATTACAGTTGTCCTCTGCTGAACAAAGCAATGCCGCCAGTATAGTCCTATTAGCAATTTTGAACTGCATTTAGCCTACTTACTTTTTTGGGGCCTACTCACTGTGTCAGCCTCTCATTACAGTTGTCCTCCGCTGAACAAAGCAATGCCGCCTGTTTATTCCTGTTACCAATTTTGAACTGGATTTAGCCTACTCTCGTATTTGGGCCTATATCTGTGTTTCTTCCTCATCCTGCCCATTGCCCAGCCATGCTAGATGAGTCTGCTGGTACATTGACCCAGACCACTACATTCCCCTTGCACTCTACACAGCCAGAATCTGACCCTGCTGAAAGTCAGGTTCCCCTTCCCGCATACTATACCACCTTACACGGGGACAAAGAGGAAGGTGCAGATGAAAGTACAGGTTCCTTCATCAGGTAGGGGGGCATACTCATTGGTAGGGTTGAGCGACTTTTACTTTTTAAGGATCTAGTCGGGTTTCGCGAAACCCGACTATCTCAAAAGTCGAGTCGAGTGAAATCGGCCGATTATCACGAAAAGTCGGGGATTGACCGAAACACGAAACCCAATGCAAGTCAATGGGGAAGCATAGTCGGCAGTGAGTGGAGGCCAGGATAACACGTACAGTCCCCATTTAAATGGCAAAAACATCCATTCTTGGTACTGAAGCTTGTGAATCTTAATTTACCTTATAATAATAGTTAGGCATTGGACATTGGGGGTCATTTGGCTAAAGTTGTGGGGGGTATGGCTGGTTCAAGTATTTAGTGGGTCCAGGAAACGTGGACCACGTCACGGCAGTGGAGCAGGGTGAGGTAAGTATTTCAACTTTGCAAGTGCTGTGGTCCTGAGCAAGCAGGGGGGGCCCACTCGTTCGCATTGGCACTAGCACAGGGCCCCTCAAAGTACAGCGGTGTGTTTGCACGGCGGGGGCGCCTCCCACCGGCAGCGACACTTTTGCGTACTATGAGGGGCCCTGTGCCAGTGACGTCACCAATGAGTATCTCCCCAACCTGATGAAGGAACCTGCACTTTCATCTGCACCTTCTTCTTTGTCCCCGTGTAAGGTGGTATAGTATGCAGGAAGGGGAACCTGACTTTCAGCAGGGTCAGATTCTGGCTTTGTAGCGTGCAAGGGGAATGTAGCGGTCTGGGTCAATGTACCAGCAGAGTCATCTAGCACTGGCTGGGCAATGGGCAGGATGAGGAGGAAACACAGATATCGGCCCAAATAATAAAGTGGGCTAAATGCATTTCAAAATTGGTAACAGGACTAACCAGGCATCATTGCTTTGTTCAGTGGAGGACAACTGTAATGAGAGGCTGACACAGTGAGTAGGCCCAAATCAGTAAGTAGTCTAAATGCAGTTCAAAATTGTAACAGTAGTAAACAGGCGGCACTGCTTTGTTCAGTGGAGAACAGCAAGGAGCGGCAGACACCGTTAGTAGGCCCCAACCAAACTAGTAGGACAAATGCAGTGTTATATTAAAAACTACTTAATGAGAGCCTGAAGATAGAAGCTCAGGAAAGGAAACCAGGAGAAAACCTTGGAGTGGCCGACACCGTTAGTAGGCCCCAACCAAACTAGTAGGCCAAATGCAGTGTTATATTAAAAACTACTTAATGAGAGCCTGAAGATTGAAGCTCAGGACAGTAAACCTGGAGAACCCAACCAAACTTGTAGCCCCAATGCAGTTTTCAAATTCCGATAGGCTGAAAACCTGACAATTGCAGCTCAGCTTTTTTAAGAGGAGGACAGCTGTTATGAAATGTAATTCAGTACCGCAATGGACAAAGGGGTCAGTGCACATACAGTGACCTGGCAATAACCCAAAAAATAAGAACGAGCTCTGAGATGTGGGAACTCTGTTGACCGCAATCCCTAATCCTCTCCAACACAACTAGAGGCAGCCGTGGATTGCGCCTAACGCTGCCTATGCAACTCGGCACGGCCTGAGAAACTAGCTAGCCTGAAGATGGAAAATAAGCCTACCTTGCCTCAGAGAAATACCCCAAAGGAAAAGGCAGCCCCCACATATAATGACTGTGAGTTAAGATGAAAAGACAAACGTAGAGATGAAATAGATTTAGCAAAGTGAGGCCCAACTTCCTGAACAGAGCGAGGATAGAAAAGGCGACTTTGCGGTCAACACAAAACCCTACAAAATCCACGCAAAGGGGGCAAAAAGACCCTCCGTACCGAACTAACGGCACGGAGGTACACCCTCTGCGTCCCAGAGCTTCCAGCTAGCAGAAAAAACAAATTGACAAGCTGGAATAGAAAAAACAGCAAACAAATAGCAAAGAGGAACTTAGCTATGCAGATCAGCAGGCCACAGGAACACTCCAAGAGGAAACAGGTCCAACACTAGAACATTGACTGGAAGCCAGGATCAAAGCACTAGGTGGAGTTAAATAGGGTAGCACCTAACGACTTCCCCATATCACCTGAGGAAGGAAACTCAGAAGCCGCAGTACCACTTTCCTCCACAAACGGAAGCTCACAGAGAGAATCAGCCGAAGTACCACTTGTGACCACAAGAGGGAGCTCTGCCACAGAATTCACAACAGTACCCCCCCCTTGAGGAGGGGTCACCGAACCCTCACCAGAGCTCCCAGGATGACCAGGATGAGCCATATGAAAGGCACGAACAAGATCGGGAGCATGGACATCAGAGGCAAAGACCCAGGAATTATCTTCCTGAGCATAACCCTTCCACTTAATCAGATACTGGAGTTTCCGTCTAGAAACACGAGAATCCAAAATCTTCTCCACAATATACTCCAACTCCCCCTCCACCAAAACCGGGGCAGGAGGATCAACAGATGGAACCACGGGTGCCACGTATCTCCGCAACAATGACCTATGGAATACGTTATGTATGGAAAAAGAATCTGGAAGGGTCAGACGAAAAGACACAGGATTAAGAACCTCAGAAATCCTATACGGACCAATAAAACGAAGTTTAAACTTAGGAGAGGAAACCTTCATAGGAATATGATGAGAAGATAACCAAACCAAGTCCCCAACCCGAAGTCGGGGACCCACACAGCGTCTGCGATTAGCGAAACGTTGAGCCTTCTCCTGGGACAAGGTCAAATTGTCCACTACATGAGTCCAAATCTGCTGCAACCTGTCCACCACAGTATCCACACCAGGACAGTCCGAAGACTCAACCTGCCCTGAAGAGAAACGAGGATGGAACCCAGAGTTGCAGAAAAATGGTGAAACCAAGGTAGCCGAGCTGGCCCGATTATTAAGTGCGAACTCAGCCAAAGGCAAAAAGGACACCCAGTCATCCTGATCAGCAGAAACAAAGCATCTCAGATATGTTTCCAAGGTCTGATTGGTTCGTTCGGTCTGGCCATTAGTCTGAGGATGGAAAGCCGAGGAAAAAGACAAATCAATGCCCATCCTACCACAAAAGGCTCGCCAAAACCTCGAAACAAGCTGGGAACCTCTGTCAGAAACGATATTCTCTGGAATGCCATGTAAACGAACCACATGCTGGAAAAACAATTGCACCAAATCAGAGGAGGAAGGCAATTTAGACAAGGGTACCAAATGGACCATCTTAGAGAAGCGATCACAGACCACCCAAATGACTGACATCTTTTGAGAGACGGGAAGATCTGAAATAAAATCCATAGAGATATGTGTCCAAGGTCTCTTCGGGACCGGCAAGGGCAAAAGCAACCCACTGGCACGAGAACAGCAGGGCTTAGCCCGAGCACAAATCCCACAGGACTGCACAAAAGCACGCACATCCCGCGACAGAGATGGCCACCAAAAGGATCTAGCCACTAACTCTCTGGTACCAAAGATTCCAGGATGACCAGCCAACACCGAACAATGAACCTCAGAGATAACTTTATTCGTCCACCTATCAGGGACAAACAGTTTCTCCGCTGGGCAACGATCAGGTTTATCAGCCTGAAATTTTTGCAGCACCCGCCGCAAATCAGGGGAGATAGCAGACACAATTACTCCCTCTTTGAGGATACCCACCGGCTCAGATACACCCGGAGAGTCGGGCACAAAACTCCTAGACAGGGCATCCGCCTTCACATTTTTAGAGCCCGGAAGATACGAAATCACAAAGTCAAAACGGGCAAAAAACAACGACCAACGAGCTTGTCTAGGATTCAAGCGCTTGGCGGATTCGAGATAAGTCAAGTTCTTATGATCAGTCAAGACCACCACGCGATGTTTAGCTCCTTCAAGCCAATGACGCCACTCCTCGAATGCCCACTTCATGGCCAGCAACTCTTGATTGCCCACATCATAATTTCGCTCAGCAGGCGAAAACTTCCTGGAAAAGAAGGCGCATGGTTTCATCACCGAGCAATCAGAACTTCTCTGCGACAAAACGGCCCCTGCTCCAATCTCAGAAGCATCAACCTCGACCTGGAACGGAAGCGAAACATCTGGTTGACACAACACAGGGGCAGAAGAAAAACGACGCTTCAACTCTTGAAAAGCTTCCACAGCAGCAGAAGACCAATTGACCACATCAGCACCTTTCTTGGTCAAATCGGTCAATGGTTTAGCAATACTAGAAAAATTGCAGATGAAGCGACGATAAAAATTAGCAAAGCCCAGGAACTTTTGCAGACTTTTCAGAGATGTCGGCTGAGTCCAATTATGGATGGCTTGGACCTTAACAGGGTCAATCTCGATAGTAGAAGGGGAAAAGATGAACCCCAAAAATGAAACCTTCTGGACACCAAAGAGACACTTTGATCCCTTCACAAACAAAGAATTAGCACGCAGAACCTGAAACACCGTTCTGACCTGCTTCACATGAGACTCCCAATCATCTGAGAAGATCAAAATGTCATCTAAGTACACAATCAGGAATTTATCCAGGTACTCTCGGAAGATGTCATGCATAAAGGACTGAAACACTGATGGAGCATTGGCAAGTCCGAATGGCATTACAAGATACTCAAAATGGCCCTCGGGCGTATTAAATGCAGTTTTCCACTCATCACCTCGCTTTATACGCACAAGATTATACGCACCATGAAGATCTATCTTGGTGAACCAACTAGCCCCCTTAATGCGAGCAAACAAATCAGATAATAATTGCAAGGGGTACTGAAATTTAACCGTGATCTTATTTAGAAGGCGGTAATCTATACAAGGTCTCAGTGAACCATCCTTCTTGGCTACAAAATAGAACCCTGCTCCTAATGGCGACGATGACGGGCGAATATGCCCCTTCTCCAAGGACTCCTTCACATAACTCCGCATAGCGGTGTGCTCAGGCACCGATAAATTAAACAGTTGACCTTTTGGGAATTTACTACCAGGAATCAAATCGATAGCACAATCACAATCCCTATGCGGAGGTAGGGCATCGGACTTGGGCTCATCAAATACATCCCGGTAATCAGACAAGAACTCAGGAACCTCAGAAGGGGTGGATGAGGAAATAGTCAGAAATGGGACATCACCATGTACCCCCTGACAACCCCAGCTGGACACAGACATGGATTTCCAATCTAATACTGGATTATGGACTTGTAGCCATGGCAACCCCAACACGACCACATCATGCAGATTATGCAACACCAGAAAGCGAATAACCTCCTGATGTGCAGGAGCCATGCACATGGTCAACTGGGTCCAGTACTGAGGCTTATTCTTGGCCAAAGGCGTAGCATCAATTCCTCTCAATGGAATAGGACACTGCAAGGGCTCCAAGAAAAACCCACAACGCCTAGCATACTCCAAGTCCATCAAATTCAGAGCAGCGCCTGAGTCCACAAATGCCATGACAGAATACGATGACAAAGAGCAGATCAAGGTAACGGACAGAAGAAATTTTGACTGTACCATACCAATGGTGGCAGACCTAGCGAACCGCTTAGTGCGCTTAGGACAATCAGAGATAGCATGAGTGGAATCACCACAGTAGAAACACAACCCATTCAGACGTCTATGTTCTTGCCGTGCAACTCTGGTCCAAGTCCTATCGCACTGCATAGGCTCAGATTTAGGCTCAGGTAATACCGCCAAATGGTGCACAGATTTACGCTCGCGCAAGCGTCGACCGATCTGAATGGCCAAAGACATAGACTCATTCAGACCAGCAGGCATAGGAAATCCCACCATGACATCCTTAAGGGCTTCAGAGAGACCTTTTCTGAAAATAGCTGCGAGCGCACCTTCATTCCACTGAGTGAGTACAGACCACTTTCTAAATTTCTGACAATATACCTCTATATCATCCTGACCCTGACACAGAGCCAGCAAATTTTTCTCTGCCTGATCCACTGAATTAAGCTCATCGTACAGCAATCCGAGCGCCAGGAAAAACGCATCAATATTACTCAATGCAGGATCCCCTGGCGCCAGGGAAAATGCCCAGTCCTGAGGATCGCCACGCAAAAAAGAAATAACAATCCTCACTTGTTGAACTGGATCACCAGAAGAGCGAGGTTTCAAGGCTAGAAACAGTTTGCAATTATTTTTGAAATTCACAAACTTCGCTCTATCACCATAAAACAAATCAGGAATAGGAATTCTTGGTTCTAACATAGGCTTCTGAACCACCAAATCTTGAACCTTTTGTACATTTATAACGAGATTATCCAATGAAGAGCATAGACCCTGAATATCCATGTCCACAGCTGTGTCCTGAATTACCCAAATGTCTAGGGGAAAAAAAAAAAAGGCAAAACACAGTGCAAAGGAAAAAAAATGGTCTCAGAACTTCTTTTTTCTCTCTATTGGGAATCATTAGTACTTTTGGCTTCCAGTACTGTTATGAAATGTAATTCAGTACCGCAATGGACAAAGGGGTCAGTGCACATACAGTGACCTGGCAATAACCCAAAAAATAAGAACGAGCTCTGACGTGGGAACTCTGTTGACCGCAATCCCTAATCCTCTCCAACACAACTAGAGGCAGCCGTGGATTGCGCCTAACGCTGCCTATGCAACTCGGCACGGCCTGAGAAACTAGCTAGCCTGAAGATGGAAAATAAGCCTACCTTGCCTCAGAGAAATACCCCAAAGGAAAAGGCAGCCCCCACATATAATGACTGTGAGTTAAGATGAAAAGACAAACGTAGAGATGAAATAGATTTAGCAAAGTGAGGCCCAACTTCCTGAACAGAGCGAGGATAGAAAAGGCAACTTTGCGGTCAACACAAAACCCTACAAAATCCACGCAAAGGGGGCAAAAAGACCCTCCGTACCGAACTAACGGCACGGAGGTACACCCTCTGCGTCCCAGAGCTTCCAGCTAGCAGAAAAAACAAATTGACAAGCTGGAATAGAAAAAACAGCAAACAAATAGCAAAGAGGAACTTAGCTATGCAGATCAGCAGGCCACAGGAACACTCCAGGAGGAAACAGGTCCAACACTAGAACATTGACTGGAAGCCAGGATCAAAGCACTAGGTGGAGTTAAATAGGGTAGCACCTAACGACTTCCCCATATCACCTGAGGAAGGAAACTCAGAAGCCGCAGTACCACTTTCCTCCACAAACGGAAGCTCACAGAGAGAATCAGCCGAAGTACCACTTGTGACCACAAGAGGGAGCTATGCCACAGAATTCACAACAGACAGCTGTATTGAGTGGCGCAGTCACTGGTAGTAGGCCTTACACCACAAAGTTGGCTCAATGCAGTTTAAAAAAGGTTACAGGGGTAACATGGGCAGCATTGGTTTGGTCAGCGGAGGACAATTGGCAGGAGGGACCGCAGACAGACTTAGTAGGCCTAAAATAAAGAAGTAGGCTCGATGCAGATCTAAATAGGTTCCATGGGTACACAGGCAGCATTGGCGTGGTCAATGGAGGACAATTGGCAGGAGGGACCGCAGACAGACTTACTAGGCCTAAAATAAAAAAGTAGGCTTGATGCAGTTGTAAATAGGTTCCAGGGGTACACAGGCAGCATTGGTGTGGTCAGCAGAGGACAATTGGAAGGAGTGTCTGACACAGGGAGTAGTCCAAAATCATAAATACATGTTAAAGTCTGGCAAAAAAGCAAATTAACAAATAAACAGGTGGCATAGCTAGGTACAGGGGTGGGCTCCTCTGCTGACTTGCAGACAGTGGTATTTGGCGCAATGTATTAACTGGTGTAAATGTGGGACAGGGCCCCTAAATATTTTTGCTAGCATCATATATGTCAAGAAATTGGTATTGGCAGTGCCATTGAAGAATTTAACCGCATAGACTAAACAGTGGTGGAGCAGTGAGAGATAATATTGCAAGAAGTAGAGCACTGTTTGAGCTTGGGGGGGACACTCCCTCGTGGCCGGCGGTACTGGCCCAGGGCCCCTCATGTTAAACGGTGTGTCTGACGTTGGATGCGCACCACCACTGCCAGAGACACTTCATTGTACTATGAGGGACCCTGTGCCAGTGCCGTCACCCAAAGTGGGCACACCCACCTCTTCAGACAAACGGCGCTCTCACGGGTGCTTGCACCAAGTGGTGACCACGGCCCCGTGGGGGGAGTCAGCCTATTTAGGGAGGTGTAAAAATGTCATATGCTGGACATACAGCAGCTGCAAATGGAGAAATTGGAACACTCAGTAAGACCAGTCCAAAAGCAAGACCTTTTTACAGAAAAGCTAGGTGTCAGCCGGGAAAGGTGGGGCAAAATAATTAGAAATCCATGATTGGTTCATTTTAATGAAGGTTAGATCATCAACATTTTGGGTAGCCAGACGACTCCTTCTTTTGGTCAGTATTGAACCAGCAGCACTGAATACTCTTTCTGATAGCACACTAGCTGCTGGGCAAGCAAGCTCCTGCAATGCATATTCTGCCAATTCAGGCCAGGTGTCTATTTTGGATGCCCAGTAATCAAATGGGAATGACGGGTGAGGGAGAACATTGATAAGGGAAGAAAAATAGTTAGTAACCATACTGGACAAATGTTGTCTCCTGTCACTTCGAATTGATGCTGCAGTACCTTCTCCTGTCTGCGGTCATTGCGAAATCACTCCACAACCTGGTCAGAAAACCCCTCTTTCCAACGCCACTTCTGATTTGTGCACCTCTAACACCTCTGTCATGTTGCCCCCTGCAGCTCGTGTAAGAACCATCAGCGCCGCTGTGTGCTGGGAATGCCTGAACCAAACGGTCTACAAGAGTTGCTTGTTTGGTAGCCAATATTTGCTCAAGGTTCTCATGTGGCATGATATTTTGCAATTTCCCTTTGTAGCGTGGATCCAGGAGGCAGGCCAACCAGTAATCGTCATCGGTCATCATTTTTATAATGCGTGGGTCCCTTTTTCGGATGCGCAAGGCATAATCCGCCATGTGGGCCAATGTTCCAGGTGTCAATTCACTGCTTGTGCTGGGTTGAGGAGCACTTTCTGGCAAATCAACGCCACTTGTCTCCCTCAAAAACCCTGAACCTGACCTTGCAATGCCAACAGTTTCTATTGCCCCCTGAGAAGCTTCCTCATCCAAAAAATATTCATCCCCATCATCCTCCTCGTCCTCCTCTTCTTCGCCTGCCACCTTGTCCTGTAGACTTCCCTGACCAGACAATGGCTGACTGTCATCAAGGCTTCCCTCGTCCTCGGCTGCAGACACCTGCTCCTTTATGAGCGTCAAACTTTGCATCAGCAGACGCATTAGGGGGATGCTCATGCTTATGATGGCGTCATCTGCACTAACCAGGCGTGTGCATTCCTCAAAACACTGAAGGACTTGACAACAGGTCTTGTAGCTTCGACCACTGCACACCTGACAACTCTATGTCTGCCATCCAAATGCCTGCCCGTGTATGTGTATCCTCCCATAAATACATAACAGCACGCCTCTGTTCGCACAGCCTCTGAAGCATGTGCAGTGTGGAGTTCCACCTTGTTGCAATGTCAATTATTAGGCGGTGCTGGGGAAGCTTCAAAGATCGCTGATGCTTCTGCATACGGCTTGAGTGTACGGGCGAACGGCGGATGTGCGAGCAAAGTCTGCGCACGTTCAGGAGCAGGTCGGGTAACCCCAGATAACTTTTCAGGAAGCACTGCACCACCAGGTTCAAGGTGTGAGCCAGGCAAGGATTGTGTTTCAGTTGTGAAAGGGCTATGGCAGCCATAAAATTCCTTCCGTTATCTCTGACTACCTTGCCTGCCTCAAGATGTACACTGCCCAGCCATGACTGAGTTTCTTGCTGCAAGAACTCGGACAGAACTTCCGCGGTGTGTCTGTTGTCACCCAAACACTTCATTCACAACACAGCCTGCTGACGCTTGCCACTAGCTGTTCCATAATGGGACGCCTCGTGTGCAACAGTGGCAGCTGCGGATGGAGTGGTCGTGCGACTGCGGTCTGTGGACGAGCTCTCTCTTCTGCTTGAGGATGAGGAGGAGGAGGAGGAGGGAGGGCGAACGCCTACAGCCAACTGTTTCCTAGACCGTGGGCTAGGCAGAACTGTCCCACTATGGCTGTCCCCTGTGGACCCTGCATCCACCACATTAACCACGTAATGGTGATGGACACGTAACGTCCCTGGCCATGCCTACTGGTCCATGCATCTGTTGTGAGGTGCACCTTTGTACTGACAGATTGCCTGAGTGCATGGACAATGCAGTCTTTTACATGCTGGTGGAGGGCTGGGATGGCTTTTCTCGCAAAGAAGTGTCAGCTGGGTATGTCGTTGCGTGGTACTATGTAGTCCATCAGGGATTTGAAAGCTTCGCTTTCAACTAACCGGTAGGGCATCATCTCTAACGAGATAAGTCTAGCAATGTGGGCGTTCAAACCCTGTGTACGCGGATGAGAGGATGAGTTCTTCCTTTTCCTAACGAGAGTCTCTTGTAGGGTGAGCTGGACTGGAGAGCTGCATTTGGTGGAACTAGCGGGGGTGGTGGTGGAAATAGCAGACTGAGAGAGGGTTGGTGATGGTATTCTTGCTGTTGGCCTACATACAATATTTCCTACCAAGAACCTGGTGATTCCCTGACTTCTTTGGCCTTGCGACGATACTTCCACATTTGCTGCAGGTGGTGTGGTAAACGGTGTGCTTACAGTGAGAGAAGGAATGTAGCTTCTTTGTGAGCGGGTGCAACAACATTACGGGACGTTTGGTAGTTAGCCAAGGTTTGCAAGTGCATGGTGGTTAAATGTCTACGCATGCAAGTTGTATTTAGATTTTTCACATTCTGACCTCTGCTAAAGGGCTTTGAGCATTTCTTACAGATGACTTTGCACTGATCATTCGGATCTTGGTTAAAAAATTGCCAGACTGCACTCTTCCTACTATCAAATACCTTTTCAGGCATTGCACACTGATCTACTTTAACCGGATGGCCACGCTGTCCTACAACTGTTTTTGGTTTTGACACACATTTTTGCCCAGATACGGGCCTGCCAAATGAAAGCTGTTGCGATGTTGATGCCTGCTGCGGCTCCTCCTCCGCTTCAGAGCTACTGCCGGCGGCACCCTGTTCCCCCAATGGCTGCCAATCGGGGTCAACAACTGGGTCATCTATCACCTCCTCTTCTATGACCTGTGCACCTTCCTCTGTGTCACCGTGTAAGCTGGTGCTATAGCGTTCGGGACGGGGCACCATAGTCTCATCAGGGTCAGATTCTGGCGCAGTACACTGTGAGGGCAATGTTGTGATCTGAGTCAATGGAACAGCATAATAGTCTAGCTGTGGCTGTGCATCTGTGCACTCCATGTCCGATTCATCTTGAAATGGGCATGGCCTGTTAACAATTTCCCTTTCTAACCCAGGCACGGTATGTGTAAAGAGCTCCATGGAGTAACCCGTTGTGTCGCCTGACGCATCCTTCTCTGTTGTTTTGGGTGAAGGACACAAGGAAGCGACTTGTTCCTGACCGGGAGCATCCACTGACGATGCACTGCTTTTAAATTTTGCACTTTCCGAAGAGGAGGTGAAAGAGCTAGAGGCAGAGTCAGCAATGAAAGCCAAAACTTGATCCTGCTGCTCCGGCTTTAAAAGCGATTTTCCTACTCCCAGAAAAGGGAGCGTTCGAGGCCTTGTGTAGCCAGACAATGACGATGGCTCAACATCTCAAAACTTAGGTGCTATATTGCTTTTCCCGCGACCACCTGATGTTCCACCACCACTACCATCATTACCAGCTGGCAATGACCGACCACGGCCATGACCTCTTTCACCAGACTTCCTCATTCTTGGAAAAATGTAACCAAACTAACAAATGTTATATGGTACTGTAAAACCAGTTAGAAGGTGTACGTAAACTTGTTGTGAGTTTGAATCTCCCTTTATAGGTGTTTGAGACTGCTGGGAAAATCAGGCCCACTCTATTACACTACACAGTTTGAGTGGCAGAAAGTGGATGACAGATATGCCACAAACAGGACTGATGCAGATGCACTCAGTGGCAATATAAAACTCCCTTTTTTATGTGTGGGAGACAGCAGCAAAAAATCAGGCCCACTGTATTACACTACAGTTTGAGTGGCAGAAAGTGGATGACAGATGCCACAAACAGGACTGACGCAGATGCACTCAGTGGCAATATAAAACTCCCTTTTTTATGTGTGGGAGACAGCAGCAAAAAATCAGGCCCACTGTATTACACTACAGTTTGAGTGGCAGAAAGTGGATGACAGATGCCACAAACAGGACTGACGCAGATGCACTCAGTGGCAATACAAATCTCCCTTTTTATGTGTGGGAGACAGCAGCAAAATATCAGGCCCACTGTATTACACAACAGTTTGAGTGGCAGAAAGTGGATGACAGATGCCACAAACAGGACTGACGCAGATGCACTCAGTGGCAATACAAATCTCCCTTTTTTATGAGTTGGAGACAGCAGCAAAAAAATCAGGCCCACTGTATTACATGTGACCGCGACGTCATCGAAGGTCCTTCACTCACTGCATTCTAAGGAACGGAGGGAGACGCTAGCAGCACTGTGAGCCAGGGGCCGTCCGAGGGTGAGTATGTCCATGTTTTTTATTTTGATTCTTTATTTTTTACATGAATATGGATCCCAGGGCCTGATGGAGAGTCTCCTCTCCTCCAGACCCTGGGAACCACACGCCGTATAAGATGTCTGGGCGTATAAGATGACCCCCGTCTTATACGGCGGGCATATCCCAAATTCCATATTTTATATGGAAAAGTTGGGGGTCGTCTTATACGCCCAGTCGTCTTATACACCAGAAAATATGGTACCTGTTTAATATTGGAAGACTATTATATTGGGTATATGTGCATGTGGATTGTTGTCAATTGACACACATTTACATTCCAGAGCACACAATTTTTGGTGTTTCATTGGACTATATATGTTCTATTTGTAAACATGGCTTCCCATTTGGGTCACACCTAGGGGGTGGTGTACTAGTGTTACGTATTTGTACTACTGTTTGTAAATGTTTTAACTTTTGTAGTGTGTTTTTTTGTGTTCAAATAAAACTTATTTCTTTATAATTGATACATTGTTGGGTGTGCACACCATTATATGGTTGGTCTTCTTTCTTCTCTACTTGCTCAAAATTTTGGATGACAGTCATTACTGGTTGGTGACAGTTCTAGACCCACACTACAAGGAAAACTTTCTATCTTTTATTACCAAGGCAGAAAGGTCTAATAAAATGGGGCAGTTCCAGAAGGCCCTTGTTGCAGAATTACTAAAAAAATTCCCATCTGAATACACTGGCGGCAGAGGTCACATTTCATTGGACAACCAAGGAGTACAGGCGAGAGAGACACAAATCCAATCCAGCAGAGGCAGGGGAACACTGTGAAAGTTCTGGGAGAGTTTTTTCAGACGCTCCCATCGCATAGGCCCTGAGGTGCGGGGTACTCTCACAAGGAGTGCAAAATTTGGGAAGATGCTGAGGGAGTACCTTGCTGACCGTACCAACATACTCCGTGATTCCTCTGTGCCTTATAATTATTGGGTATCCAAGCTGGACACGTGGCATGAACTGGCTCTCTACGCCCTTTGGAGGTCCTGGCCTGCCCTACCGCTAGCGTTTTTTCAGAGTTTGTTTTTAGTGCTGCTGGTGGAATTAAAACTGATAAGCGCATCCACCTGTCAACTGAAAATGTTGAACAAGGGCTGGATTGGAATAGACTACTTCTCAACACCACTGAATGATAGCAGTGTAACATAAACTCGAAATCCAGTCTCTTTTTTTGGGAGTTCTTTTCCCATGCACCTCTTCACATCCATACATGGGTATATGCTTCCTTATTTTATCTATTTGCTGTTGTCCTCCTCCTTCTCCTCATCCTCATCCTTCACCACCATATAAATTTGTTAGACAGTATGTTCATGTATACACACAAGGGGTAAATGTTTGTTAGCCCATACACTTAGTGCATGGGTATTACAAGTATAGGAGACCCGCGCCTTTCTAATGGGAACTTTTTTATGAGGCCCTCCTCCACATCTCTTCCAAGGGGCATTAGAGTGCCTCCAAATTTTTGGCAGCCCTTGCATTCAATGCATAGGCAAACATTATGAATACATTGTAGGAGAACATGGTCAAATTCTGCGCTGCTGAATCATGTAGTACAAAGGTATTTTTAAAAGTTTTCTTTATTCTGAATAAAGACCACTTTTAATAATACCTTGGGACTACATGATTCAGCAGCGCTGAATTTGACCACGTTTTCCTACATTGTATTCTCAACTGCCGGTCCCTTGTGGATCTGTGGATCTGCAGCAGCAAATCTTTCCAATGCTTGTCTTAAGCTATGTCTGGTGAGAGCTTTTACCTTGCATTGACTGCTCAATCTCGGATAAAACCCTATTGCGCTATTTTCCTCCTACAGATTTCATAGGTAAACATTATAGGAGGCCCCTCTCTACGTTTCTTCAAAGGTGCATTGGAGTGCTTCCAAATTTTTGGCAGCCCTTGCATTCACTGCATAGGAAATAGTATGGAAGACCCACTTCCTTGTAATGGGAATATTTTGTCATGAGGCCCTCCTCTAGATCTCTTCAAAGAAGCATTGGGGTGCCTCCAAATTTTTGGCAGCACTTGCATTCACTGCATAAGAAACAGTATGGAAGACCCACTTCCTTGTAATGGGAATATTTTGTCATGAGGCCCCCCTCTAGATCTCTTCAAAGAAGCATTGGAGTGCCTCCAAATTTTTGGCCACCCTTGCATTCACTGCATAGGCAAACAGTATGGGAGACCCACTTCCTAATAATGGGAACATTGTTTTTAGGAGGCCTACATGTACGTCTCCACCTGTACCTCTCTTAAAAGGGGCATTGGGGTGCATCTAAATTTTGGGCAACCCTGCCACTCACCGCATACACAATAACAGTATAGGAAACCAATTTTTTAATAATGGGTACAACAAAGCATAGCTGGCTGATGGCTCTTTAAGAATAGTGAGGACCGACTGCTCGCTCTTTAAGAATAGTAAAGGCCGCCTGATGGCCCTATATTAATAGGCTTTGTGACTTTCAGAGTCCAACAGGATGTGTCTGATGATGTGTCACACATCACATGGCCAGATAAGATTGTAAAATGTTAAAATTACATTTCCCAGTGAATGCATTTGTCTTGGTTGAAAGCAATGCTAAAGTTCAAAAACACATCAAAAAAGCTACGTGTGAACATAACCCAAGGTGCGGAGGAGCATTTTTTATTTTGGTTATTTATTTTGCCTTATATTTTGCCTTATATAGAAATCATTACCCTCGAAAGGATGATCCTAAACTTATGTACCACAAAAATCCATTTTAAATTAGTTTTTGTGTGCTTTTTTGTGAGTCTGTAAAAGTGGCATAAGACTCTGACAACATTGTTCACAGCAGTGACCTGGGAGTCAGAAATGCTTTCAGGGGGTCTTCCCCATGATGTTCCCATGTCATTTGAGCACTGTTCTCATCAATTTCTGCAATTTCTAGTCCCTATGCAGACCGCCGGGGTGGCCGACGGAATAATGCTGGAGTTTCCCATAGACTTACATTGGGCTCGTTGCTCGGGTCGAGTGCCTAAGAATTCCAATTTGCTCGACCCGAGCAACAAGCACCCGAGCATTTCAGTGCTCGCCCATCACTACCTACATGTAAATGGTAAACACTTTTCAGGCACAGTGCAAAGCTCAGAAGGGATGGAGCACCATATTATAGCGCAGATTTTACTGTTAGGCTACCGTCACACTAGCAGTATTTGGTCAGTATTTTACATCAGTATTTGCTTGCCTTTCGTTGTCATTGGTGTACATTTTAGGAGGAGCCATGTTGTCATTGATATTTGGTTTTTAAAGGGGTTTTCCCACAAACGAAAGTTCATTTTAAAAATTGTCTGTGTCTGACCATGTACAGAACATGTCACAGCTCCTGGCCAGGGGAGGAAGCAAAAGACAATACTTGACATTACAACAGGAGATCGCAGAGGATACAGTTTTTGAGGTAAAATATTGTTTAAAAACAGTCAGTGAAATATTTTACCTGAATCAAGAAATCCTCTGTGATCCCTTGCTGTAATGTCAGTATTGTCTTTTGCTTCCTCCCCTGCCCAGAACATGTGGTATGCTCCGTACACGGTCAGACACAGACAATTTTTTAAATGAACTTTCGTTCATGGGAAAACCCCTTTAATGTGACCGACTTCATCTGCCTGTAAACATAAGGATGAATGACTTCAGGGAGATCAAAACATCCAACACCGCGGAGACACCATCACGTGTTTCTCAACGCAGTGATCTAGAACACTGTCCCAGATGTTAGTGCCAGCCCTAACATCCTCCTCTATACATTCCAATTGCCTGAGAAACTGGATTGAACCAGACACTTAAACACAACTATCTCTAAGGCTGAGTGCCCTCGATCCAAAACTAGCAGCGCTTTGGACACAGCGTATGTTTGCCTCGTCATAAGTGCTGCCTTCTATTGAATGCGGGTAAATTCACATGTGTTCACTTAACTATGCAGATTTACTGCATCCAATACATTCTATTGATGTAATTTCTCTTGCAGAGACTAGGATCCCCACAACAGACATTGACATGCTGAGGTTTGGAAAGACAAGCTGCATGTCAGTCTCCACAGGTGATCCACAGGCGTCTTTGGATGCATTGTGGACATGGGATTTCTTGACATCTCATCCACTATGCTGTCACAGCTGGCCCTGCAGGATTGAAGTTTCATAAATACACAGCGTCAAACCCACAGCACATGCCCTAAATCCCAAAAACAGTTGTTTTCATCTTGGCATAAAGCCTTTTTCTGCCAGAGGCATATATACACCCTGTCTACATTTCATTAATGAGAAATCTTGGGATAGACACTGTGTGTGTGATATGTTGATTTTCAGAGCTTGTTCATTACAACAACTCTAATCTGGCCTTGCACATCAACTTGAATGAGCACTGTGCACCCACACAGGTATGAGAAGAACAATTACTGCTGCAGGTCTCAGTGATGTGAGTGGTGACTACAAGCACACCCCGGCACTGACTGACAGCCGACTACACAGTGCATCAGCGGAGAACTGGCTGTCAGTCAGTAGGAGGAGGTTGCTTACAGCTGCCACTCTTCCTGTGAAGAGTTACTGTGCTTTCTCTGGGCACACCTGCATTAGAAAAAGCCAGTGGCTCATCTGAGAAAGAAGGTTCATTTTCTCCCTGGTGCCACCTATTCAGTACTGCAGCAGAGCACCTTCATAACATTATTGAACTGCACACATTAACCCATTATTTGCAGGTGCATAACATTTTTGAACCCAACAGCTTCCCTTTAACTATCACTGTCAGAGATTGAAAGCAGTTTTTAAGTAGTTAAACAGCAGTAAACAGCTATTGCTCCAGCTGCTGCTGTAAGAGGCTGGTGCTAGCTGCATGCATAAAACAGTTGGTGACTTTTATGTATGGAGTGGGTTCAGCTTCTGATTATGCGTAATAAGCACAGGTGATATTCTTTGTACACGTATGGTTGATGTTGGGAATGGGTTAAGGGCCTCATAGCAGGCTCTGCCTCTAAACTATATGCAGTCATGGTCAAAAGTAAATTAAAAAATTATAAAAACGCATGGAATGCTTGTAATTATACTTAAGTAACCAAAGAAAATTCCGATTAAAAGACCTAAAAACAGTGAAGCAGCAAAGTTTGTGAAAATCAAAATGTGTGCCAGTCTCAAAGCTTTTGGACATGAGTACTCTCTAGTTCTTACATCTTGACGAATTAGTGTTCACCTTGATGTTGCTGTACATTTATGTAAGAATGTATTTATCTTATGAAATTCCTATTCTTCCGTAAGTAAAACCAATCCAGGCTGCCTGATATGTACAAATCACATTTCCGATAAATGTAAATACCTCCATGTGCGTCTACTACATCGAGTGGTAACTTTATTTAAACAATCTGGAGCAAACCATGCAAATTAAAGGAACATTTAGTATATTGCTATCGACTTTCTACCCTTGGAACCTAGTGTAGGAAATCCAGGTTTAATTTAGCAAAAGTTATTAGTGTCAGGATACACTTCACTTCCAAAAAAGAAACAAATGCGCAAATAATGCACACATGAATACTCTCCATTATATGCTACACTGAAGTATACCTCGACCAGTGTAAATAAACCACCATCTTCTTTTCGCTCTCAATTATAGACTATGAGGTTTTATTTTTATAAATGATTTAAATAAAAAAAAAAGCCAAAAAGGTCAACAGTCCGTGCTACTCTAGCCATGCATATTTCACAAAGCATAAAAGGTCTATCCCCTTTGCTTAAATGAAACAATATGGTACTCAATGCTTGAAAACAAGAATTGTCTGTGTTGACATGAAACTTACACAAGATCGTTTGCCATTGCTATGTTATTCAGCTTTATTTTACGTGCCATCTTTCTGCTTTGGAGACAATCTCAGGCACTCAGCTTGGCCATTAGAATAGGAATTCAGCAGGATAAAGATATGTATGGGCAAAGACACAATAGTATATTTTATGCCAAGTGCACATTGGTGCCAAGGGATAAACCATGCATTTTATTTTAAACAAATGTCAATGTGCATTAAATCACAGATTAACGAGTGATTTATATGAACAGAAAACTATTCAACTAGTTATGCTCATGCTATCTGGGTGGCTTTCTAGAAGGCACGTGCAGACATTTTAAAAGTGGTTTCTAATCTAATATAGTTAGTAAAATCCTATGTTCCTAAGGAGTTGCAATGGGAAGTAGGCCTGACCAGAAAATATAGACAGAAAATGAAACGTAAAAAGCAAAGGTTACTTGGAGGTGAAAAGACATCTATACTGAAGAAAACAGAATGATCTTATTTCAGAAAGGACATGTTTTTCCATTTTAGAAGAATTTGCACTGCAGTCCTGGTTGGTTTGTCGTAAGAACCATTGCTTGAACCATATACTTGGTTGTTTATCGAGACTCAGAAAGAAATATTGTATTGCTTTTTACCAGATAATTTCTTTTTTGAAGCAAAAGAAGTCAAATGTATGAAAAGCTAAGTATAATAGCAAACAATTTAGTGCCTTTCTGCCAAATTTGAGAGGTTTCACATATTTTTTTCCTGCTTCCTTAACCTCTTCATTTAAGGGCCATTTTAATTGTTTTCCTCATTTTTAATATACATCTTAACACAGCCATACAAGTAATTGCTTTTTGTAGAATTCGTTGCAGTGTTTCATGACATAATTCACTTTAGCCTAATGTGTATGGAGGCCAAACCTGCCAATATAGACAATTTCGGACAACAGCCTAAAGGTACCGTCACACTAGACGATATCGCTAGCGATCCGTGACGTTGCAGCGTCCTGGCTAGCGATATCGTCCAGTGTGACAGGCAGCAGCGATCAGGCCCCTGCTGTGCTGTCGCTGGTCGGGGAAGAAAGTCCAGAACTTTGTTTCGTCGCTGGACTCCCCGCAGACATCGCTGAATAGGCGTGTGTGACACCGATTCAGCGATGTCTTCGCTGGTAACCAGGGTAAACATCGGGTTACTAAGCGCAGGGCCGCGCTTAGTAACCCGATGTTTACCCTGGTTACCATCGTTAAAGTAAAAAAAACAAACGCTACATACTTACCTACCGCTGTCTGTCCCCGGCACTGTGCTTCTCTGCTCTGGCCGTGAGCACAGCGGCCGGAAGCAGAGCGGTGACGTCACCGCTCTGCTTTCCGGCTGCCCGGCGCTCACAGTCAGAGCAGAGAAGCAGAGCGCCGAGGACAGACAGCGGTAGGTAAGTATGTAGCGTTTGTTTTTTTACTTTTAGGATGGTAACCAGGGTAAACATCGGGTTACTAAGCGCGGCCCTGCGCTTAGTAACCCGATGTTTACCCTGGTTACCGGGGACCTCGGGATCGTTGGTCGCTGGAGAGCTGTCTGTGTGACAGCTCTCCAGTGACCAAACAGCGACGCTGCAGCGATCCGGATCGTTGTCGGTATCGCTGCAGCGTCGCTTAGTGTGACGGTACCTTTTAGGTCTATGTGGGGCACTACACAATTGACTATTAGGGAACTGAAGGATCCAGCATGTCTGATGTTGGACTGCCAATCATTTTGTTCTCCCATAGATGAGCATTAACCAATTTTGTCTGGTAATGACTCTCTCAATGAGAACACACAAGCACTCAGCTGAGCAAGCATTCCTGTGTATAGGAAAGCCAGACGAGAAACTGAAATCTGCTACAGATTGGCCCAAGACACAGAGCTGTCAGGCTGGTTGGTTAGAGATTGTATACACTTGGATTCATGAGCTCTATGTTGAAAGCCATAAATGCCTTTTATAATATGAGAATTATACAGATTTTCATTCAAAGATTTAAAAAATAAGTAAACCATGCCCATTAGGCCTGAAAGTCAAGATCCATGTATCAAACTACATACATATTCAGTTTGTATTGTGAAATCTAGTGACATATTACATCTAGCTGTTGTCCTTGGTGTCAGAGACGAGCCAGGGAAATCACGATGATATTCCCCCGCTGCTATAAGTTGTCAGGAAACCAGGTGGTTGATCATTCAAATATTCCACCAATGACACTAATTGTCAGGGGACCAGCCAGGGAAACACACAAATATCCCTTCACTGTTACCAAGTTGTCATGAACAACACTCTGCAGCCTCAAATTGTCAAGAGGACCAATGCACAATTGACTGACAATGGATGGATGAGGCCATGGCTGCTTGTACTACTAGGATGGTTATTGAAGAACTCACAGTGAAGGTATAGCATATACATATCCAATTCCAGTGCATGAAATATATATACTCCAATATGGTCACTGCAAAACTTCGAAATAACCCAAGAAAAACTAGCTACCACCACCAATCGTTTATACAAGACAATTGAACACCTGTTATAGGTAGCATATGGGGCTCAGTAGTAAAAAATTATAAGATCCCCGATTTCCAGGATATCTCCCCACCTAGAGGTCTCAGGCGGGAAATATTAACTCCATATTTCGTATCATGATCCTAGCTTTCCATAGATAGGAAAATGGCTTATACCATTATTCATCTGTGTGATATTAATTTGGAGCTGATACTCTTGCCACTGATACCCTGTGATGTAAGTAAATGTGTTGCGCTTGCCACTTTGTCGCAACACCAAAAATACATCTTTCATAACTATAGGATCTAAAAAACAACAGTATTTATAACTGGACTTTGATTCCCTAATGTTTGATATTCTTGGCTAAATGTGGCTTTGAAGAAAGAAAACTTATTTCCACAGGTGAGAAAGTCACACCTCCCACCCACTTGTACAAACTGAGCCTAGACTTCATGTCTGATCTTCAACAGAAAATCTACTTCAATTGCCTGTTCAAAGCAGGGATAGGAATAGGGATTGGAATGAAGTGTGAGCTCTTTTTTCCTTCAATTCATAATTAGGCCATGCTTCAATCCTCAATATTACAGTGACACATCCCTTCTTAACAGATTGCTTTACAGATTTTACAATTACATCTATGACACTTGCAGCAAACAGCAATTTTCACTCCACATCACTGTCAAACGTGTGACATCAAAATAGCACTGTATTTTAGAAACTACAAATGTTCATTTTTTACCTGGTCTAAATGTTCTTGTTCTCCTGAATCTCATTGTTATGTCTTCTGTTCTTGTGCCTTGCTGATTTTGAGATATGCCACACTTTTCCTTGTATGTAAATCGATGCTTGCTAGCCACAAAGGCGTAATCAGGGTTCCCTCTCTACTTTTCAAATTTTGTTTTAAAAAATTCACTGATGGTCCAAAATTTTTGTGGACATTCCCTCCATCCTCTTCAAATGAAAACACCTCAACACCATGCCCTCAAAGTAGCCTTGAATCTCAAAGTCCCATTGAACAGTTAAAAAAAATTGGCAACATTGCCAAGCAAACCTCTCCAACTAAGGCTCCCTTGTCCTGGTGATTCTCGTACTAGAAAAACCAGTACTGGTGAGATCAGTGGTCTGTGCCTGTGCACCTTTCGTGTGTACGTATGTGACATCTGTGTGTACTGTTCGTGTCCTTGTGTCTGTGTGCTGTCATTGTGACATGTATGGAATGAAATGCACCACAGATATTAAAGAGTGTTAAATATTAAAGATGTTCAAAGATAAAGATTGATAGCAATGAGGAACATGGTAGATATATATATATAAATAAATAGAAATATGTCACTGTGATATATATTCTTTGCTCTGCATACTTATTTTTCGGTACTTGTATTTATTACTTAAATAAATTAATTAATCATGCGGGGGTCCAACTTAATTTTTTTAACCAGCTGAGGGAAAGCTAACAGTTGGGGGTTGGTGTTAATACTCTGGGAATAGCAAATATAAAGGGAACAGCACAACATTTTTTTCGTTTTCCCTTTTTACTAACCAGTAATGGCTAAGAAAACAGCTGTGAGCTGTTATTAATATGCTGGGAACCTTTATGGCTATTGGCCCCATTTCCAGAATATTAACATCAGCTCCCAGCTGTTGGCTTTCCCTCAGCTAATTAGAAAAATTAAGGGGGACCCCACACTGTTGTTTCTTTTTTTTAATGATTTAATACTCTTGATACAAAGCGGGTTTTGACTACAAGTCTCATCAGCATTGCCTGGTCGCACTGATTGCAGGGACACTAGGCGACAGGGATGAGAATTGTAGTTAGTGCTATACCCTGTCTGTGTGTGCTGACTACAAGTCTCCTGGTGTCGCTGATCACAGGTCATTGCATGTCATACATGTGTCATCAGTGGGCACATATGTGGCATGCATTTCCTACGTGCTGCAGGAAAAAAAAGGACACACTGTTTGTGTGAAAAACCTGTCATGTGCGCACAACCAATGAATACAATGGGTGTGCATGTGTCCGTGGTAAAAATATAGGGGGTTAAAAGATCCCCTATGTGTTCATCTACAATTTTTTTCTTAACTCTTATTGGACTGAGAATAAAATTGCAGCATGCTGCGAGTGGCCACGTATATCGGAAGAGACTTGCCAATGCAAGTCAATGGGTGCCAATTTTTACACCAAAATTTTTACCCGAAAATTCTCATGATAAATGCACTGATGTCAATAAGGTGACCTGGATCCATCAGCTGTGGCATTGCTGCAAGAGTTCTGCTGCAGTAGGAGTGTTCTGTCTCCGCCTTCTAATTTGTTACCTCTGATTATCTGTTTGCATAATTTGCAGTTTTCTCAGCCAGTATACAGCAACTGATATATCCATACCTTTATTTGTGTTTTAGCTCCCTCTAGCGGTCAGAGTCATGATCACACTTCTATTTCTGTTTTTTCAATTTTTTCCATGTCTGATTCTCCTCCCCCTTTGCAAAGCATTATGTTAGCTCAGCCTACGTCTCCCTCCATTTTCTCTTCACTTCCTTCAGTCTGCTTTCAAGGAAAGACGCTTGCACTTCATCCCCCTTGTGATTGCATTGCCGGTATGTCTTTATGCTTTCTGTAGATAATTTCTGCTGTATTAGCCTAGCTTAGTCAGTTGTACTCCTAGTTCAGTTACTAGCTTTCTAAATGTTTATGCATAATGTACATCATGTGTAGTATGTATTTCTTCTTTACCATGCATTGATTGTATCTATATCATTGTTTACAGTTTCACCGCATCAATATACCACTACGTTTAATAAAGCACAGACTCAACCACAGTCTTCTTATTGGACTCCTGTATAGAGGTTTAGCTGCCTGAATAGCTACATATGAGCCTGCCTTATTTAGTGAAGACAGAACAAGGAGATTATTAACCCCTTTCTGATGTTGGGTGCCCACGTCAGAATCTCTCCCTTTGATGTGGGCTCCAGCGCTGAGCCTACATCTTTCCCAGCACATGTCAGCTGTTTTGAACAACTGAAGTGCCTCTAACAGCCGTGGGTGGAATCGCGATCCACCCTCAGATGTTAACCTGCCAAATGCCACTGTCACGGTGCTCATAGCAAGTGAGCATTTCTGATACATACAGGTGATCTGATCATCGACTGTATGTAGCAGAGCCGATAAAAAGTACTGCAGCTTCTAGTCTCTCATAAATGCTATTGAAGCATGCAAAAAGTAAAAAAAAAGTTTTTAAAGGGAACCTGTCACCCCCTCAGGCGTTTGTAACTAAAAGAGCCACCTTGTGCAGCACTAATGCTGCATTCTGATAAGGTGGCTTTTTAGTTACAAATGCCTGTAAATGCTGAAATAAACACTTATAAAATGTGCCCCCACATACCCTAAATCGTCCAGGGGGCGGGACTTTCTTTCCTAATTAGAAGCAGCACAGCCGTCACTCCAGAGCTGTGACCGCCGGGCGCCGCCTCCTCTTGCTGCATCATCATCCCGGCGCCTGCACTGTAAGTACGAAGGGCAACGCAACTGCACATGCCCGGAAAAAAAAATCTTACAGTGCAGGTGCCAGGGACGATAATGCAGAAAGAGGAGGCGGAGCCCGGCGCGCACAGCTCTGGAGTGACGGCTGTGCTGCGTTTAATCAGGAAGGAGAGTCCCGCCCCGGGACAATTTCAGGGTATGTGGGGGCACCTTTTTTAAGTGTTTATTTCAGCGTGTACAGGTGTTTGTAACTAAAAAGCCACCTTGTCAGAATGCGGCATTAGTGCTGCACAAGGTGGCTCTTTTAGTTACAAATGCCTGAGGGGGGTGACAGGTTCCCTTTAAAAATAAAACAAAAATAAAAAAATATAAAAGTTCAAATCACCCCCCTTTCGCCCCAGTCAAAATAAATCAATTAAAAGAAAAATCAAATATACACATTTGGTATCACCACGTTCAAAATCACCTGATCTATCAATATACCAAAATAATTAATCCAATCACTAAATGGCGCAACAAGAAAAAAATTCAAAACGTCAGAATTACATTTTTTTGGTTGTAGGTGCATAGCAATAAAATGCAATAACTGGTAGTTTAGCATGCAAAAATTAAGCCCTCACCCAGCCCAAGATCACAAAAAAATGGAGACGCTATAGGTCCCGGAAAATGTTGCCATTTTTTTTTTACCAATTTTGTTTTGACCACTTAAATAAAATGAACCTAGACATATTTGGTGTGTATGAACTCGTAATGTCCTGAATAATCATAATGGCAAGTCAGTTTTAGCGTATAGTGAACATTAAAAAAATGAAACAAAAAACAACTGTGGAATTGCATTTTTTTGCAATTTTACCGCACTATTTTTTTTCCCGTTTTCCCGTTTTTGTGGTTCAGCAGTTTCTTAAAACCTAACCGAAGCTGCTGGATCTGCTTGACAAAGTATGCTGCCTGTGTGCCCATTTTAGAAAGTCAGCTACAGTTTTTGCCGCCCTTGCCGTGCTTCAGCAGCATTTGCCGCTTCCGGCTCACAGGCTGGTGTGTGTTGTCTGGGTCGCCCCCACGTAAGGGCAATGGGGTACTCAATACCGGGTCCATCAGTTCCCTAGGCGGAGATTGCTGTTATAAGATGTTGTGAATGAGTTTGTTTTTGCCTCCCATTGACATGTATGTTCTACGAATATTCAACAAATTAATCGGCGAATATTGCAAAATTGTTGATCGTACTCCAAACCGAATATTGAAATATTCGCTCATCTCTATTATAAAAATCATCGCTAGTAATACTAAACAGTTTTTTCAGCAGGAAAATATTAATCGGCATTTATACTGCATCAGTTGTGCATAAAAACAAAAAAAGACAGACTTGGCTGGTTAGAAATTGCATTACTTTATTGATACTGCAGTGTAAGACGTCCATGTGAGGTGGGCAAATTTTCCTGCGACAGCAATAATGCAAAGTTTTTTCAACAGGGATATATACGCAATTTAAAATGGACAAGGTGCGTAATAAGGGACGTGGACATGATGCTGATATTGAGCATAGAGGCCGAGGTCGTGGGCAAGGTGAAACTGTGCCTACTGCAGGAGCACAGAAAATACTCACATTATGTTGACCTAGCTTCCTGTCCAACTTTATAGGGGGCACGGAACACCACTCTTGAAGCCAGACCAGTGTGAAAAGGTTGTTGGATTGATAGCAGTTAATGCTTCCAGTCACTTTGCCAGCACCATGTCTTCAACGAGTTCCAGTCTCAGTAGCCGTGATTCTGGACCACATAATTCTCACCCTGATCCTCTTTCCACACACCATGCCGAGTGCCCGGCGACAAGTGATCCCACACTTGAACACTCCGAATATCTGTTCATTTATCTGTTTCCATTTATAGATTCTGGCCTCTCACCGTGCAAGTTTCAAGGGGGACATAAGGAATTCACATGTAGCGATGCCCAAATGATGCAAAACAGGCAGGAAGAGGCAGTAGGGTGGCCAGAGATATAAGGCAACTGTTTTCCAGAGCACCAAAACGAGTGAAGTTGCCAAGCCATGGGTTAAGAGTTCCCGAGTCTGGTGCTTTTTAAAGACAGTCCAGTTAACCTAAAAAGGCCATTTGCAACATCTGCCATGACAGCATCAGCAGGGGCAGCAGAACTACCAGCCTGACCACCACCAGCATGCTCAGGCTCATCAAGCAAAGCACCTGTCTACTTGGGCCGAATGCCAGGGTCCAGAATCAGTATCTATGGCTAACACCACTGCTTCTTCCCCTGTTCTACGTGCATGCCAATCCCCTGTCCATAATGTAGGCGAAGATGCCTCTCGCCCTGCACCTGTCATTGCACACTTGCAACGACCATCAGCAACCTTCTTGTTCCAGCGCAGCGTTTAGTTGTCCCTACTCCTGTCCTTGGAACACAAGAGTACATACGCAGCCACCCACAGGCCACAATACTAAACAGCCACATTTTCAGACTGCTTGCCCTGGAAATGTTTAGGTTTGTGGAGACAGAAGCTTTCTGCAATGTCATGGCGGTAGGTATCCCTCAGATCTCAGTATCCAGCCACCACTATTTTTCCAGATGTGGCGTCCCCAATTTACACAAGCACATGTCCCATAACATAAGCTGTGACCTAACCGATGCTGTTAATGGTAAGGTCTACATAACCATCGACACCTGGACAAGTGCTCGTGGCCAGGGATGCTACATTTCCCTGAACGCACACTGGGTGAACATTGTGGTAGCCCGGACACAGTCAGACCCTGGGATGGAACATGTGCTACCAACAATGAGGATTGCAGGCCCTGGTTTAATCCAGGTTTACCCCACCTTTCTACAGCAGTTCCTGCACCACCTACCCCTCACCCTTCATCTCTGAAACATCAACATCATTCGCAAGCTGGAAGCACTGCAGCACTGCCTTGGCCAAGCGGCAACAGGCTCTGCTGAAGCTAATCTGATTAGGTGGCAAGCCGCACTCTGTTGGAGTTGTTGAAAAGTCTAACAGACCAGACTGATCTGTGGCTCTTGCCCATGAACCTACAACTAGGCATGGTCATGTATGACAATGGCTGTAACCTGGTGGCAGCTCTGAAGCTTGACAACCTCGCAGATGTACCATGCCTGGCCCACATGCTCAACTTATTGTTTCAGTGGTCTCTCAAAACCTACCCAGACCTGCCTGAGTTACTTGTGAAAGTCTGCAGCTTGTGTGCTGATTTCCACATGTCAGATGCAGCTACCAAAGTGCTGCAGCATCGTTTGCAACTTCCAGCTCACTGACTGGTGAGCGATCTTACCACGTGTTGGAAGTCAACGTAACATATGTTGGTAAGGCTTTGTGAGCAGCAGAGGGCAGGAGTTGAACACCAGCTACACCATGTGCGTTGTTATTCTGGTCATCCTCCATACTTAAGAGCTGATGTCTGACATCTGTGCAGTTCTCCAAAACTTTGAGGACTCAACCAAGATGATGAGCGGCAATGACACCATAATCAACATCCCGCTTCTCTTGATGATAAAACCCTGATTGTATTGAAATTACAACAAGCAGGCTAGTAAAAGTCACATTACAAGAATCAGGAACTCTTGAACTGCATTATGCTTCTCTCAAATTAAATAGTAAAAAAGTGTTGACAGATTTCTTTATATCTACTGATATCACATCTGACTGCTGCTTCTAAAGATATTTTGCCTGCAGATTAGTGAAAAAAAAATTATTAAGGATTCCTAATAAAACATTTTTCCTATCTTTTCTTTGTAATTTAAATATTTAATATTTTTTTTAGATTTGAAAAACGTCCTGCTTAACACCACACGTAGTAGTAAGGTGGATGCAGGTTGATTCTATAGTGTATTTAATGCTTCGTCAGGCATGGCTAAGTAGCATCCAGAAAAAAATGTTTATAGTGCTTTTTCCTTACCATTTTGATGTGGTTATAACACGTGTTTTTTCTTTTGGTGATATCCAATAATCATGTTTGAGGTCATGGAAATGAATTACAGATGTAGTTTGTGATGCAATTATTAAGGAAAAAGAGCTTAGATATGGTTTCAATTACGGTTTTTAGGAACAGTTAATTATGGTTCAATGACTCTCATTCTACAGTATTCACTGATATAAAGGGGGAGGATATGATAATGAGAGGACCTTAATAAGAGTCATTGTACTCTAATTGGTAAGTTTGTTTCCTATAGTCCATACCTGTGAACCATAAGGTCACTAAGGATTGACCCTAATTTTCATTTCAAATGTCATGGCAAATTTGGGTTCACAGGTTTTCAATGAGTGAATTTACGTTTCCATCTATTTCTGCATCACATAGTTCGAAAACACCGTAAGTTACATTTCCTATATGGCACATAGTTTTATTGTTTCACTTTTATAGATTTGGATACACATTCAGATATATAAATCTGTGAGCTCATATTTCTTTTTTTCTAATTAGCAATGCTGAATTGATGAATGACGTAATGTCAAGGAAAATAGTCTTGTCAAATTAAATTAAAATATATTTTGCATTATGTTTGGTTGCAATTTATTATATCCATATGTATAGAGACATACGCTGCCATTTACATTTACATGGGAGGCATAAAAAGTGACATACAAGGGGAGTTGCTATGAATCCATTTTTACTGGTTAAGTAATAATAAGACCTGAAATTCCTCAAAGTTAAAAGCAATAATTGAAACCTTATACTTTGACCTGAGTAATTTGTGTCAAAGTGTTTCAAGATCCACAAAAAAAAGATAATTTAATAATTTTCATAACTAAATCTAGATTTTATTAGGATTTTTTCAGTTTTAAGTTCAAGTTCTATTTTATTTTAGAATGGAATCTATATCTATAATATTAACAATACTTTGTTTTGCAAAAACTGAAATCCAGCACCGGCAGATTAATAAACCCAATTTTCTTTTTGTATGTCTATTAAAAATCCACATTTATTACATAAAATGATAGACCATTAGTTGGTTACTTAAAATATAGCTTTAAGGAGTCCAAAAGGTTGTCATGCCACCCATGTCTCTGTTCCCAATGGCCCATTGCTACATCTGAAAACACCAGTATTAAAAATTGCACATTATGGTTTGTTCACTGGTATAAATATTGTATTGGGTGAGGGATATTTTATCCAAAACTAGCAAAATGTTAACATAACAAAACATGTCAACATTTACATTTAGTATCACTATTGCACACTGCATCTCTTTGTTTATTCATATGACCGAATAAAGATATATTTGAGATAGGGCTCTATATTACTTTTTGGAATAATAATAATAATAATAATAATCTTTATTTTTATATAGCGCTAACATATTCCGCAGCGCTTTACAGTTTGCACACTATACTATTAACTCTATTTCATGGCCTAATCATTCAGTCATATAAATGTGTGAGTGTTTACTTATTACTAAAAGCCATAAAAATTAAAATTATGACTGACTGCTGTCATGATCCATTCCAGGGTTTAATCCTGTCTGCCGTTTTTCTGGGCGGATCATGTCAAGGGTTAACTTTGCTCTGCCTCATTCTGGGTTCAGGTTTGCTATTTAGCTCCTATGCATCCTGCTGGTGGTGTCAGCTATAGTTCTGCCTTTGGCGTGTGAACCTGAATCTGGTAGCCCTTGATTTGTCCTGCTGTGATCCCTGACTTGCCCCATGTCTGTTGACTCCCTCTGTCTGCCCTTTTGCCAGCGTCTCCCTGTTTGTCAGTTTGATTTTCGGGTTTCTGACTTGGCTTGAATTCGGACTTGCATCTGCCTTCTGACTTTGTCTTATCCGCTCCTGACCATTGCTGAACTTCCTGGCTTGTTCCTGACCGCGTGAACTTCTGATCCCTTTAGAACTTCTACCTCTGTTTTTTGACTCGACTTGTCTGACCACTCTCTCGCCACTTGGTGGAGCCTGTGCTGCTGCTCTGTGATGCTTCTCTGTGTACGCAGTATCACTTCCCTTTCAAGCTCCCTCTGGTGGAGGTTGTGCTATACTGCACCGCAGCAGCATGACAACTGCATTAGAAGAATATGATCTTCTAAGTCTTCCTAATACAGTTATACTATATCAATAGTAAAGCTGGAGATAGATAATGCATTATTCCATGCTAGACGTGAGTAGGTAGAGATAACTATGAAGACTTCCATGTACTAGTCTGGCAAAATGTGGTTCTCTTTATTCTTCTGTTTGCAGGCCAGAAGCTTTTTCATTATTTATCATAATTAAACTTTTCTCCATTCTATGTTTTTCCCTTTGTAAAATTGTATTTGTAAAATTAATGGATCCTCAAATAAGGTGTGCCCTTTTTATTAATGCAGAGTTCTCACCCTTTTAACCCCTTAGTGACAGAGCCAATTTGGTACTTAATGACCGAGCCAATTTTTACAATTCTGACCACTGTCAATTTATGAGGTTATAACTCTGGAACGCTTCAACGGATCCTGCTGATTCTGAGAATGTTTTTTCATGACATATTGTACTTCATGATAGTGGTAACATTTCTTCGATATTACTTGCGATTATTTATGAAAAAAATGGAAATATGGCGAAAATTTTTAAAATTTTGCAATTTTCAAATTTTGTATTTTTATGCCCTTAAATAAGAGAGATATGTCATGAAAAATAGTTCATAAATAACATTTCCCACATGTCTACTTTACATCAGCACAATTTTGGAAACAATTTTTTTTTTGTTAGGGAGTTATAAGGGTTAAAAGTTGACCAGCAATTTCTCATTTTTACAACACCATTTTTTTTTAGGGACCACATCACATTTGAAGTCATTTTGAGGGGTCTATATGATAGAAAATAACCAAGTGTGACACCATTCTAAAAACTGCACCCCTCAAGGTGCTCAAAACCACATTCAAGAAGTTTATTAACCCTTTACATGCTTCACAGGAACTGAAACAATGTGGAAGGAAAAAGTGAACATTTAACTTTTTTTTGCAAACATTTTAATTCAGAACCATTTTTTTATTTTAACAAGTGTAAAAACAGAAATGTAACCATAAATTTTGTTATGCAATTTCTCCTGAATATGACAATACCCCATATGTGGGGGTAAACCACTTTTTGGGCGCACCGCAGAACTTGGAAGTGAAGGAGCGCCGTTTGACTTTTTCAATGCAGAATTGGCTGGAATTGAGATCGGACGCCATGTCATGTTTAGAGAGCCCCTGATGTGCCTAAACAGTGGAAACCCCCTACAAGTGAAACCATTTTGGAAGCTAGACCCCTTAAGGAACTTATCTAGATGTGTGGTGAGCACTTTGAACCCCCAAGAGCTTCACTGAAGTTTATAACGTAGAGCCGTGAAAATAAAAAATCGCATTTGTTTACACAAAAATGATCTTTTCGCCCACAAATTTGTATTTTCACAAGGGTAACAGGAGCAGTGACACTATTTTGGAAACTAGACCCCTTAAGGAACTTATTTAGATGTGTGGTGAGCACTTTAAACCCCCAGGTGCTTCACAGAAGTTTATAATGCAGAGTCGTGAAAATAAATAAAAAAAATTTTCCACAAAAAAGATTTTGTAGCCCCCAAGTTTTTATTTTCACAAAGGTAACAGGAGAAATTGGACCCCAAAAGTTGTTGTCCAATTTATCCCGAGTACGCTGATGCCCCATATGTGGGGGTAACCAACTGTTTGGGCGCACGGCAGAGCTCAGAAAGGAGGGAGCACCATTTGACTTTTTGAGCGCAAAATTGGCTGTCGTGCTTGGAGACCCCCTGATGTACCTGTGGAAACCCCCCAATTCTAGCTCCAACCCTAACCCCAACACACCCCTAACCCTAATCCCAACCCGATCCATAATCCTAATCACTAACCCTAACGATAATCACAACCCTTACCCCAAAGCAACCCTAATGTCAACCCTAACCATAACCCTAATCAAAACCCTAAATCCAACACACCCCTAATCCTAATCTCAACCCTAACCTCAAACCTAACCCTAATCCCAATACACCCCTAATCACAACCCTAACCTTAACCCTAATCCCAAACCTAACCCTAATCCCAAGCGTAACCCTAATGCCAACCCTAACCCTAATACCAACCCTAATCCAAACCCTAACCCTAATCCCAACTCTAACCCTAACTTTAGCCGCAACCCTAGCCCTAACTTTAGCCCCAACCCTAGCCCTAACTCTAACCCTAAATTTAGCCCCAACCCTAACCCTAGCCCTAACTTTAGCTCCAACCCTAACCCTAGCCCTAACTTTAGCCCCAACCCTAACCCTAGCCCTAAGGCTACTCTCACACTTGCGTTTGGCATCCGTCGCAATCCGTAGTTTTGGACAAAAAACGGATCCTGCAAATGTGCCTGCAGGATGCGTTTTTTGCCCAAAAAACTTAGACTTGTATTGCTGACGGATCGCGACGGATGGCCACACGTCGCGTCCGTCGAGCACTGGATCAGTTGTGTTTTGGCGGACCGTCGGCACAAAAAAGTTCAATGTAACTTTTTTTGTACGTCGCATCCGCCATTTCTGACCGCGCATGCGTGGCCATAACTCCGCCCCCTCCACCCCAGGACATAGATTGGGCAGCGGATGCGCTGAAAAACTACATCCGCTGCCCACGTTGTGCACAATTTTCACAACGTGCGTCGGTATGTCGGGCCGATGCATTGCGATGGCCCCGTACCGACGTAAGTGTGAAAGAACGCTAATCCTAAATTTAGCCCCAACCCTAACCCTAAATTTAGCCCCAACCCTAACCCTAAATTTAGCCCCAACCCTGAACCTAGCCCTAACCCTAACCCTAACCCTAGCCCTAATTTTAGCCCCAACTGCTCTTCTCCTGCCGGCCGGCAGATGGCGACAGATGGCGACAGATGGCGGGCGCACTGCGCATGCGCCCGCCATTTTCTGTTCCCATGAAGACGCCGGCGGCCAGGAGGAGCAGCAGGAAGACCCAGGGACACCGGTAAGTATATTAGGGTCCCCGAATCCCCCTATTTCTCTGTCCTCTGATGTGCGATCACATCAGAGGACAGAGAATTACACTTTGCTTTTTTTTTTTTCTTTTTTTTTGCGGTCGCCAGTAAACAGTTAATTACTGGCGATTGCAAAACAGGGGTCGGTAAAACTGACCCCGATCATGTTCTTTGGGGTCTCAGCTACCCCCGGCAGCCGAGGCCCCAAAGATCCTCCCGATGCCGGCCGGCGGGCGCACTGCGCATGCGCCCGCCATTTTTTTGCCGGAAAAAGATGGCGGCGCCCATCGGGAGCCACGAGCAGCACCGGGGGAAACAGGTAAGTATCGGGGGACTATTGGGGACCCCATTTCTCTGTCCTCTGATGTGCGATCACATCGGAGGACAGAGAAATTAAAAGGGAAATCGCAGTTTTTTTTGCGATCACTGGTAAACGGTTAATTACCGGCGATCGCAAAAGCGGGATCGGTAAAAAACCCCCCGAATCATGTTCTCTGGGGTCTCGGCAACCCCCGGCAGCCAAGACCCCAGAGGTGGCACTGATGTAATAAAGCAAGCATTGGAAAATACTATTTTATAAAAGGAAGCACACAGAGGTATAGTGTGGGACCAGTGGAAGTATGTTAATTACCTTTTGTTTATCTATAAGTCCATAAAATGTAAGGGTACCGTCACACAGTGGCACTTTTGTCGCTATGACGGTACTATTCGTGACGTTCCAGCGATATCGTTACGATATCGCTGTGTCTGACACGCAGCAGCGATCAGGGATCCTGCTGAGAATCGTACGTCGTAGCAGACCGTTTGGAACATTCTTTCGTCGCTGGATCTCCCGCTGTCATCGCTAGATCGGTGTGTGTGACACCGATCCAGCGATGCGTTCGCTTGTAACCAGGGTAAACATCGGGTTACTAAGCGCAGGACCGTGCTTAGTAACCCGATGTTTACCTTGGTTACCAGCGTAAATGTAAAAAAAAACAAACAGTACATACTTACATTCCGGTGTCCGTCAGGTCCCTTGCCGTCTGCTTCCCGCACTCACTGACTGCCGGCCGTAAAGTGAAAGCAGAGCACAGCGGTGACGTCACCGCTGTGCTGTGCTTTCACTTTACGGCCGGCAGTCAGTGAGTGCGGGAAGCAGACGGCAAGGGACAGACACCGGAATGTAAATATGTACTGTTTGGTTTTTTTATGCTGGTAACCAGGGTAAACATCGGGTTACTAAGCGCGGTCCTGCGCTTAGTAACCCGATGTTTACCCTGGTTACCCGGGGACCTCGGCATCGTTGGTCGCTGGAGAGCTGTCTGTGTGACAGCTCTCCAGCGACCACATTACGACTTACCAACCATCACGGCCAGGTCGTATCGCTGGTCGTGATAGTTGGTAAATCGTATAGTGTGACGGTACCCTAAGGGTGTAGAAAACGTCATACTGACTGCACACATAGGGAATTTATCATGACTGGTGTCTGATAAGCCAGTCTTGAACCAGAATTTGGTTCAGTAAGGGGAGTTAAATTAATTAGGAGGTTTGCCTCTTAATAGATTTGAAGCATCAATTAGTGAACCATTTTACAAGATCAAAAAATATACTTCAATCGTGTACTTAGTAAATTTTTTATATATATTTCACCACATCTGAAGCAAAAAATTATAGTAAATCTGCTGGCCATGTTAGCCTAAGCCTCTCTGAGTAAGCTTCACCCACTTTTCAGAAACTCAACAAACCTTCTGTAAAAATACCAAATGTCGCAAAATGTTACAAAGCCATGTGTCAAGCAAAAATAAAAATTTTTTTGCACAAAATGCTCAATAAATTTTCCCTATAGACTTAAATTCAAGTAATAATTCAATGATTACTTTTATAACTCTGAAAATGATTGGATAACTAACACAATGAATGAGCTGAACTAAAATATTAAAACATAATGCCTCCTGAGGGGAATAGGGCCCCATAAATAAGACTTTTAATGCTTAGAATTTATGTTATAGTGACCCCCCATGGAAAAACAGATACTGCTGCATGAAAATCAACTGTTTAGATATAAATCTAAATATTTCAAATGAGATTTGCTTAAAATATTTCCACAGAGCTTAGAACTGTATGATAGTTATTAGACTTTATTTTACGACTAGGTTTTATGATTTTCAAACATATAAAATATATTGTAAATGTGTTTAGAATTAACACAGCAAGACCTAACAATATAATGATTAACTGCAATATTCTTCTTGTAATTCCTGTGACACATTACATTTGGTCTTTCAGTAATTGCCAATATACATAAGTCTAGTGTTGAGCGATACCTTCCGATATCCAGAAGTATCAGTATCAGATTGGATCGGTCGATATTAAAAAAACATCGGATATCGCCGATACCGATACCCGATACCAATGCAAGTCAATGGGACAAAAATATCAGAATTAAAATAAACCCTTTCTTTCCTTGTAGGTTAATTCTACATGAAGTAAAACAACTAAGAATAATGTAGGATGTATTAGGGGAGGTGGAGGAGACATTAAAGGCATAGAGGTTTAGCCCAATCAAATGGAATAGCAGGAATTAATTATTTTTTCTAAGATGTTCGGAATTACAAAGCTATTGACTATGTTACGATTTTTTATATTTAGTCAGATATTTATGTTTCACTACTTCCATGCTCTTCACCTTCTTTTAACGTCTCCCACACTTTCTTCTTCATCATCCTCAGCAGCATCATCTTTTTCATCAACTTCTCCTTCACCTTATTCATCTTCTTCTTCTTCACCTTCTTCGTATTATTTTTTTTTTACATTCTTCATATTCTTTTGTTTCAACTATTATTATTCTTCATAATCAACTTCTTCATCTTCTTCATATTCTTCTTCTTCATCATATTATTATTTGTGACAGCCAGGCCTTCCTGTGGTTGTTATATATAAAAGTTTGAAGATTACACCTTCTGTTCTGCCTGTCACAAAAGATTTACAACAGGATTTGTCCGCGTTCAGTTTGGCCTGCAGCAGCAGGTTTTTTCCAGGAGCACCACGAGGAGGAACAGACTCACCCCCATACACTGCTCAGTTTTCTTTTGCTTATAATTTAGATAATATCTTTTGCTCTGATTTTTAGTCTTATGCTTAATGTTCTTCTGCTTTTTGTTCTGCAGCTTCTTGTTCTTCTGCTTCTTGGTCTTCTGGGTCGTCATCTTTAGGGTCTTGAACTTGGAAATGTAACAGAAGGTACAAGAGCAAAAGACACTGCCGAGAACCAGCTGACGGTACTGGAACCTGGATGGCTAGCCAAAGGTACAAGAGCCAATGGAACAACCGAGGACCAGCTGGCGTTACTGGAACCCGGTTACTAAGCAGGGGGTACCCGTGCCAGAAAGCACTACCAAGGACCACGTGACGTTGGTGGAACACGGATACCCAGAAGGAGGCACCTAAGCCAAAGGCTCTGACCGGAACCAGCTGACTGCACTAGAACCAGGATGGAGAGCAGAAGGTACAAGAGCAAAATACACTGCCGAGAACCAGCTGACGGTACTGGAACCTGGATGGCTAGCCAAAGATACAAGAGCCAATGGAACAACCGAGGACCAGCTGACGTTACTGGAACACGGTTACTAAGCAGGAGGTACCCGTGCCAGAAAGCACTACCAAGGACCACCTGGCATTGGTGGAACTCGGATACCCAGAAGGAGGCACCTAAGCCAAAGGCTCTGCCTGGAACCAGCTGACGGTACTGGAACCAGGGAGACCTATTCAAGCTTGTGTTCCTAAGAACCAGCTAATGGTGCTGGAACTCAGAAAGGCAGCAGAAGGTCCACAGGAAAAAAAATTGCTAGGCCGCGAGCCGCCGTAGTTACCAAAAACCCACAGTCCTACAGGGGGAGCTTGTCTTATTGGCACAACGGAACCAGCCTTCATTGCCAGTTCCCGCAGCCAAAATAGGAAGCACCTAACTGCAGGCACTATAGAGTCGGCTAACCAGACCGCAACACGACAGGACAATGTATTGGAGGCAAAGTGATCTTGGCACTACCATGAAACAGCTGGCGTGCTGGAACCGGGCTGGGCATGAGGGAGTACCCATGCCAACGACACTTCTGAGCAGCAACTGGCGGTGTTGGAGCCCAGGGAATGCAGGAGAAGCTGAGTATAGTCTGAGGCCTAATTGGAGCAAGTTGAAAGGGAACCTTTAACCCCCCAGGTGTTTGCAACTAAATGATCCACCTTGTGCAGCACTAATGCTGCACAAGGAAAAGGTAGCTCTTTTAATTATGCACCTTGCACACGCTGAACTTAACGCTTATAAAATGTGTCCCCTCATACCCTTAAACCGTCCCGGAGGCGGGAATTTCCTTCTTAATGAGACGCAGTACAGCCGTCATTCCTCCCCCTTGGCGCCGTGTGCCGCCTCCTCAGCATTGTTTGAATCTGTCCCGGAGCCTGTGCTGTTATGTTATCCCTTGGCCATGTGCAGTTAGCGCTGCCTGTCTTCAGACATCATTTGTTGTCAGGCTGGCTGCGCCTGTGCGGCAGCCCTGCCAGAGATCCCGCCCTGCAGTGTCTTCTGATTTTTTCACACTGCGGGCCTGGGATTCATGGGCATGCGCAGTGCATATCTTGGCCTCTCACTCATCTCCTTCCACCTTCTTCAGACTATGCTGCGTCAGCTGATCCCAAATCATATGTCATGGCTGTGACGCGGCCCAGTCTGAAGAAGGTGGAAGGAGATGAGTGAGAGGCCAATATATGCACTGTGCATGCCCATGAATCCCAGGCCCGCAGTTTGAATAAATCAGAAGACACTATGGGCCTGAGATTCATGGGCATGCACAGTGCATATCTTGGCCTCTCACTCATCTCCTTCCGCCTTCTTCAGACTAGGCGGCGTCAGCTGATCCCAAATCGCATGCCACGGCCGTGACGCGGCACAGTCTGAAGAAGGCGGAAGGAGATGAGTGAGAGGCCAAGATATGCCCTGCACATGCCCATGAATCCCAGGCCCGCAGTGTGAATAAATCAGAAGACACTGTGGGTCTGGGATTCATGGGCATGCGCAGTGCATATCTTGGCCTCTCACTCATCTCCTTCCACCTTCTTCAGACTGTGCGGCGTCAGCTGATCCCAAATCGTGTGCCACGGCCGTGACGCGGCACAGTCTGGAGAAGGTGGAAGGAGATGAGTGAGAGGCCAAGATATGCCCTGCGCATGCCCATGAATCCCAGGCCCGCAGTGTGATTAAATCAGAAGACACTGCGAGGCGGGATTTCGGGCAGGGTGGCCGCACAGGCGCAGCCAGCCTGACAACAAATTATGTCAGAAGACAGGCAGTGCTAACTGCTCATGGTCAAGGGATAACATAACAGCACTGGCTCCGGGACAGATTCAAACAACGCTGAGGAGACGGCGCCCGTCACCAAGGGGGTATGAATGACGGCTGTGCTGCGTCTCCTTAAGAAGGAAAGTCCCACCTCCGGGACGGTTTGAAGGTATGAAGGGACACATTTTATAAGTGTTTAGTTCAGCGTGTGCAAGGAGAATAACTAAAAGAGCCACCTTGTCTCTTTAAGTTGGCTCTTTAAGTTACAAACACCTGGGGGGGACAGGTTCCCTTTAATTTCTGTTTTAGTGTCAGCGTGGAGGTCGCAGGACACATTGCCGGATACACAGCAGGGGAGCAGCTGACGTTACTGAACCCCAATAACAAGGCAGTAAGTATTGACTGTGCAAACGGCACTTCCGGGCAGCAACTGGCAGTGTTGGAGCACAGGGACAGCAGGAGGAGCAGAGTGTACGCCGAAGCCTGCACTCGAGACAGTTTAATATGTGTTGTTGTGTCAGCGTGGTGGTCACAGGACACATTGCCGCACACACAGCAGGGGAGCAGCTGGAGTTACTGAACCCCAATAACAGAGAAGCAACTGTTGACTGTGCAGACAGCACTTCCGGGCAGCAATTGGCGGTGTTGGAGCCCAGGGACAGCAGGAGGAGCAGAGTGTAGGCCAAAGCCTGCACTCAAGGTAGTTTAATATGTGTTGTTGTGTCAGCGTTGCGGTCGCATGACACAATGCCGCACACACAGCAGGGGAGCAGCTGGCGTTACTGAACCCAATAACAGAGGTGCAACTGTTGACTGTGCAAACAGCACTTCCAGGCAGCAACTGGCGGTGTTGGAGCCCAGGGACAGCAGGAGGAGCAGAGTATAGGCCGAAGCCTGCACTCGAGGCAGTTTAATATCTGTTGTTGTGTCAGCATGGCGGTCGCAGGACACTTTGCCGCACACACAGCAGGGGGCAGCTGGCGATACTGAACCCCAATAACAGAGGAGCAACTGTTGACTGTGCAGACAGCACTTCTGGGCAGCAACTGGAGGTGTTGGAGCATAGGGACAGCAGGAGAAGCAGTCTTGAGTTATTGCCGCACACACAGCTGGGGATCAGCTGATGTTACTGAAACCCAATAAAACGACAACAAGTGTTGACTGTGCAGGCAGCACTTCCGGGCAGCAACTGGCGGTGTTGGTGCCCAGGGACAGCAGGAGGAGCAGAGTATAGGCCGAAGCCTGCACTCGAGGCAGTTTAATATCTATTGTTGTGTCAGCATGGCGGTCGCAGGACACTTTGCCGCACACACAGCTGGGGAGCAGCTGGTGATACTGAACCCCAATAACACGACAACAAGTGTTAACTGTGCAGACAGCACTTCCGGGCAGCAACTGGCGGTGTTGGAGCCCAGGGACAGCAGGAGAAGCAGTCTTGAGTTATTGCCGCACACACAGCTGGGGATCAGCTGATGTTACTGAAACCCAATAACACGACAACAAGTGTTGACTGTGCAGACAGCACTTCCGGGCAGCAACTGGCGGTGTTGGAGCCCAGGGACAGCAGGAGGAGCAGACTTGAGTTTTTGCCACACACACAGCAGGGGAGCAGCTGGCGTTACTGAAACACAATATCAGAGGAGCAACTGTTGACTGTGCAGACAGCACTTCCAGGCAGCAACTGGTGGTGTTGGAGCCCAGGGAATGCAGGAGAAGCAGAGTGTAGGCTGAGGCCTAATTGGAGAAAGTTGAAAGGGAACCTTTAACCCCCCCAGGCGTTTGTAACTGATGCGCACTAATGATGCACAAGGAAAAGGTGGCTCTTTTAATTATGCTCCTTGCAAACGCAGAACTAAACACTTATAAAATGTGTGAATGAGAGGCCAACATATGCACTGCGCATGCCCATGAATCCCAGCCCCACAGTGTGATTAAATCCGAAGACACTGCGAGGCAGGATCCCTGGCAGCGCGGCCGCACAGGCGCAGTCAGCCTGACACCAAATGATGTCAGAAGACGGGCAGCGCTAACTGCGCATGCCCAAGGATTAATATAACAGCGCAGGCTACGGGACAGATTCAAACAATGCTAAGAAGGTGGCGCACGGCGCCAAGGGGGGAGGAATGATGGCTGTGCTGCATCTCATTCCGAAGGAAAGTCCCACCTTCAGGACGGTTACACGGTATGAGGGGACACATTTTATAAGTGTTAAGGTCAGTGTGTGCATGGAGCATAACTAAAAGAGCCACCTTTTCCTTGTGCAGCATTACTGCTGCTCAAGGTGGCTCTTTCAGATACAAATGCCTGGGGGGAGGGGACAGGTTCCCTTTTATTTCTATTGTAGTGTCAGAGTGGCGGTCGCAGGACACATTGCCGGACACACAGCAGGGGAGCAGCTGACATTACTGAACCCCACTAACACATGAGCGAGTGTTTTTCTCTGTGCAGACAGCACTTTTTAGCACCAACTGGCGGTGTTGGAGCCCAGGCTCTATCAAGGTGTAGGCCGAGGCCTGAATTGGAGCCTGTTTAATATCTGTTGTAGTGTCTGCATGGCAGTCGCAGGACACATTGCCGGATACACAGCAAGGGAACAGCTGACGTTTCTGAACCCCACTAACACATGAGCAAGTGTTTTTCTCTGTGCAGACAGCACTTCCGAGCACCACCTGGCAGTGTTGGATCACAGGGTCAATCAGGGTGTAGGCCGAGGCCTGAATTGAAGCCTGTTTAATATCTGTTGTAGTGTCAGCATGGCGGTCGCAGGACACAATGCCGGATACACAGCAGGGGAGCAGCTGATGTTACGGAACCCCACTAACACAGGAGCGAGTGTTTTTCTCTGTACAGACAGAACTTCCAAGCACCAACTGGCGGTGTTGGAGCCCAGGGTCTATCAGGGTGTAGGCCGAGGCCTGAAGAAGGCGGAAGGAGATGAGTGACAGGCAAAGATATGCACAGTGCATGACCTGAATCACATTACCGCAGTATGAATAAATCAGAAGACACTGCGGGGCGGGATCTCGGGCAGTGCGACCGCACAGGAGCAGTCAGCCTGACATCAAATGATGTCAGAAGACGAGCAGCGCTAACTGCGCATGCCCAAGGTTTAACATAACAGTGCAGGTTCCGGGACACATTCAACCAACGCTGAGGGGGCATCACCAAGCGCCAAGGGGGTATGAATGGCGGCTGTGGGGACACATATTTTATAAGTGTTAAGTTCAGCGTGTGCAAGGAACATTTGTGCTGCACAAGGTGGCTCTTTCAATTACAAACACTTGGGGGGGATAGGTTCCCTTTAATTTCTGTAGTAGTGTGAGTGTGGAGGAAGCAGGAGCAATTGCCAGATACACAGCAGGGGATCAGCTGACGTTACTGAAACCCAATAACACTGGGTCATGCGTTGACTGTACAGACGGCACTTCTGAGCAGCAACTGGCGGTGTTGGAGCCCAGGGATTACAGTTCAGGTGGTAGAAACATGAACACAACAGGAGACCTGGATACTGTTGCCAACCAAGTATTTAATCTGGAAGGGGAGTGGCAAATTCCTGCGAGATCCAGGCCTTGTTCATTTTCAGAAAAATAAGCTGGTCAACATTATCGGAGGATAGTCGCATGCGATGGTCTGTTAGTACACCACCTGCGGCTCTAAAGACACGTTCCGATAATACACTAGCAGCAGGGCAAGCCAGCACCTCCAATGCATACTGGCTAAGCTCTAGCCATGTATCCAGCATAGAGACCCAAAACTTGAAGGGGGAAGAACTGTCTGGGAGTACACTGAGAGGGCAAGACATGTAGTTTGTCACCATCTGACGGAAATGTTGCCCCCTGCTGACTGGAGCCGTCTGTGATGGTTTAGACATTTGTGGCGAGCACACAAAACTTTGCCACAGTTGGACCATACTGGTCTTGACTTGTGCTGAGGCACTGCTTCTGCTCCCTGTTTGTGCTGAGCTTCCTCCACTGCCTCGACGCACTGAGCTGCTTTGTAAAGCACTAGCAGCATTTCTATCAGTTGGACAGGAGAAGATGATGGAATGCACCAGTGTGTCTTGGTACTCAAGCATTTTACTCTCCCGGTTCAACGGTGTTATGAGGCTTTGTAAGTTTTCCCAGTAGCGTTGATCTAGGAGGGTGTACACCCAATAATCAGCCGTGTTGAGAATGTGGGCGATGCGGCGGTCATTTCTCAGGCACTGCAGCATGAAATCAACCATGTGCTGCAGACTGCCAACTGGCCAAGAAATGCTGTCCCCTGCTTGAGGCATGATCTCTGCCTGCTCTGCTTCACCCCACCCTCGCTCTACATACTGACTACTGGAGCATTGTGTAACTCCCTCCTCTGTAAAGATGTCTTCCTCCTCCATTGACTCCTCCTCATCCTCCTCACAAAAGGTCCCCTGCCTAGGCCTTTGTGAGGAACCACGTCGCGCAGACTGTCCAGAAGCAGATGGCATTTGTGACTCCTCATCCTCCACCTCTTCCATAACCTCATCCCTTAGCGCTCGCAGTGTTCTTTCAAGCAGGCAGATAAGGGGGACAGTCATGCTGACTAGTGCATCATCTGCACTCGCCATCCGCGTGGAATCATCAAAGGCATGCAAAACCTGGCAGATGTCCTTCATAGTGGCCCACTCAGTGGTTGTGAAGTCTGAAAGGCGTGCAGTACGACTTCTATGCGCCTGATGCAGCTGGTACTCCATTACTGCTGACTGCTGTACAACCGCTCCAACATATGTAACGTTGAATTCCACCTGGCGGGTAGGTCACATATGATGCGATGTTCCGGAAGGCGGAATCACTGCTGCAGAGCTGCAAGGCACGATCTTGCCATGCTGGAACGCCACAAGTGAGCGCACTCTAGGCGGACCTTGTGCAGCAGTGCATCAAGATCCAGATAGTCCCTCAAAAAACTCTGCATGACCAAGTTGAGAACATTGTCATGAACAGGTGATTCAGAACCACAATGGACCTTGAAGTTCAGAGCACACAAAGTGACCTGACAATTACCAAAAACATAGGACGAGCTCTGAGACGTGGGAACTCTGCTGACCGCAATCCCTAATCCTATCCAACCACACTAAAGGTAGCCGTGGAGCGCTCCTGACCAGTCCTATGCGCCTCGAGCAGAGCCTGAGAAACTAGCTAGCCCTAAGAAAGAAAAATAAGCCTACCTTGCCTCAGAGAAATACCCCAAAGGAAAAGGCAGCCTCCCACATATAATGACTGTGAGTTGAGATGAAAATACAAACGCAGAGATGAAATAGATTTAGCAAAGTGAGGCCCAACTTACTGAACAGACCGAAGATAGGAAAGATAGCTTTACGGTCAACACAAAACCCTACAAACAACCACGCAGAGGGGGCAAAAAGACCCTCCGCACCGACTAACGGTACGGAGGTGCTCCCTCTGCGTCCCAGAGCTTCCAGCAAGCAAGAAAAACCAATATAGCAAGCTGGACAGAAAAAATAGCAAACAAAAATAACACAAGCAAAACTTAGCTTATGCAGGATAGACAGGCCACAGGAACGATCCAGGAGAAAGCAACACCAATACTAGAACATTGACTGGAGGCCAGGAACAAAGCACTAGGTGGAGTTAAATAGAGCAGCACCTAACGACTTAACCTCATCACCTGAGGAAGGAAACTCAGAAGCCGCAGTACCACTCTCATCCACCAAAGGAAGCTCATAGACAGAACCAGCCGAAGTACCACTCACAACCACAGGAGGGAGCTTGGCCACAGAATTCACAACAGTACCCCCCCCCCTTGAGGAGGGATCACCGAACCCTCACCAGAGCCCCCAGGCCGACCAGGATGAGCCACATGAAAGGCACGAACCAGATCGGCAGCATGGACATCAGAGGCAAAGACCCAGGAATTATCTTCCTGACCATAACCTTTCCACTTAACCAGATACTGGAGTTTCCGTCTCGAAACACGAGAATCCAAAATCTTCTCCACTATATACTCCAACTCCCCTTCAACCAAAACCGGAGCAGGAGGATCAACAGATGGAACCACAGGTGCCACGTATCTCCGCAACAATGACCTATGGAACACGTTATGGATGGAAAAAGAAGCTGGAAGAGTCAAATGAAAAGACACAGGATTAAGAACCTCAGAAATCCTATATGGACCAATGAATTGAGGCTTAAACTTAGGAGAGGAAACCTTCATAGGAATATAACGAGATGACAACCAAACCAAATCCCCAACACGAAGTCGGGGACCCACACAGCGCCTGCGGTTAGCGAAACGTTGAGCCTTCTCCTGGGACAAAGTCAAATTGTCCACTACATGAGTCCAAATCTGCTGCAACCTATCCACCACAGTATCCACACCAGGACAGTCCGAAGACTCAACCTGCCCTGAAGAGAAACGAGGGTGGAGCCCAGAATTGCAGAAAAACGGCGAAACCAAAGTAGCCGAGCTGGCCCGATTATTAAGGGCGAACTCAGCCAAAGGCAAAAAGGACACCCAATCATCCTGATCAGCAGAAACAAAACATCTCAGATATGTTTCCAAGGTCTGATTGGTTCGTTCAGTCTGGCCATTTGTCTGAGGATGGAAAGCCGAGGAAAAAGACAAATCAATGCCCATCCTAGCACAAAAGGCTCGCCAAAACCTTAAAACAAACTGGGAACCTCTGTCAGAAACGATGTTCTCTGGAATGCCATGTAAACGAACCACATGCTGGAAAAACAATGGCACCAAATCAGAGGAGGAAGGCAATTTAGACAAGGGCACCAAATGGACCATCTTAGAGAAGCGATCACAAACCACCCAAATGACCGACATTCTTTGAGAGACGGGGAGATCCGAAATAAAATCCATAGAGATATGTGTCCAAGGCCTCTTCGGGACCGGCAAGGGCAAAAGCAACCCACTGGCATGAGAACAGCAGGGCTTAGCCCGAGCACAAATCCCACAGGACTGCACAAAAGAACGCACATCCCGCGACAGAGACGGCCACCAAAAGGATTTAGCCACCAAATCTCTGGTACCAAAGATTCCAGGATGACCAGCCAACACCGAACCATGAACCTCAGAGATAACTTTATTCGTCCACCTATCAGGGACAAACAGTTTCTCCGCTGGGCAACGGTCAGGTCTATTAGCCTGAAATTTTTGCAGCACCCGCCGCAAATCAGGGGAGATGGCAGACAAAATTACCCCCTCTTTGAGAATACCCGCCGGCTCAGGCAAACCCGGAGAATCGGGTACAAAACTCCTAGACAGGGCATCCGCCTTCACATTTTTAGAGCCCGGAAGGTACGAAACCACAAAGTCAAAACGGGAGAAAAACAGCGACCAACAAGCCTGTCTAGGATTCAACCGTTTGGCAGACTCGAGATAAGTCAAGTTCTTATGATCAGTCAAGACCACCACGCGATGCTTAGCTCCTTCAAGCCAATGACGCCACTCCTCGAATGCCCACTTCATGGCTAGCAACTCTCGATTGCCAACATCATAATTTCGCTCAGCAGGCGAAAATTTTCTGGAAAAGAAGGCGCATGGTTTCATCACCGAGCAATCAGAACTTCTCTGCGACAAAACAGCCCCTGCTCCAATTTCAGAAGCATCAACCTCGACCTGGAACGGAAGCGAAACATCTGGTTGGCACAACACAGGGGCAGAAGAAAAACGACGCTTCAACTCCTGAAAGGCTTCCACAGCAGCAGAAGACCAATTGACCACATCAGCACCCTTCTTGGTTAAATCAGTCAACGGTTTAGCAATACTAGAAAAATTATTGATGAAGCGACGATAAAAATTAGCAAAGCCAAGGAACTTCTGCAGACTCTTCAGAGATGTTGGCTGAGTCCAATCATAAATGGCCTGAACTTTAACAGGGTCCATCTCGATAGTAGAAGGAGAAAAAATGAACCCCAAAAATTAAACCTTCTGAACACCAAAGAGACACTTTGACCCCTTCACAAACAAAGAATTAGCACGCAGGACCTGGAACACCATTCTGACCTGCTTCACATGAGACTCCCAATCATCCGAGAAGACCAAAATATCATCCAAGTATACAATCAGGAATTTATCCAGGTACTCTCGGAAGATGTCATGCATAAAGGACTGAAACACTGATGGAGCATTAGAAAGCCCGAATGGCATAACCAGGTACTCAAAATGGCCTTCGGGCGTATTAAATGCTGTTTTCCATTCATCGCCCCGTTTAATACGCACAAGATTATATGCACCACTAAGATCTATCTTGGTGAACCAACTAGCCCCCTTAATCTGAGCAAACAAATCAGACAGCAGCGGCAAGGGGTACTGAAATTTGACCGTAATTTTATTTAGAAGGCGGTAATCAATACAAAGTCTCAGCGAACCATCCTTCTTGGCCACAAAAAAGAACCCCGCTCCCAATGGCGACGATGACGGGCGAATATGACCCTTCTCCAAAGACTCCTTCACGTAACTCCGCATAGCAGCATGCTCAGGTACAGAGAAATTAAACAGTCGACCCTTAGGAAACTTACTACCAGGAATCAAATCGATAGCACAATCACAATCCCTATGCGGAGGTAGGGCATTGGACTTGGGCTCATCGAATACATCCCGATAATCAGACAAGAACTCTGCGACCTCAGAAGGGGTGGATGATGAGATAGACAGAAATGGAACATCACCATGTACCCCCTGACAACCCCAGCTGGACACAGACATTGATTTCCAATCTAATACTGGGTTATGGACTTGTAGCCATGGCAACCCCAACACGACCACATCATGCAGATTATGCAACACCAGAAAGCGAATATCCTCCTGGTGCGCAGGAGCCATGCACATGGTCAGCTGGGTCCAATGCTGAGGCTTATTCTTGGCAAAAGGCGTAGCATCAATTCCTCTCAATGGAATAGGACACTGCAAGGGCTCCAAGACAAACCCACAGCGCCTAGCAAACTCCAAGTCCATCAAATTCAGGGCAGCGCCTGAATCCACAAATGCCATGACAGAATAGGAAGACAAAGAGCAGATCAAAGTAATGGACAAAAGAAATTTCGACTGTACCGTACCAATGGTGGCAGACCTAGCGAACCGCTTAGTGCGCTTAGGACAATCGGAGATAGCATGAGTGGAATCACCACAGTAGAAACACAGCCCATTCTGACGTCTGTGTTCTTGCCTTTCAGCTCTGGTCAAAGTCCTATCGCACTGCATAGGCTCAGGTTTATGCTCAGATAATACCGCCAAATGGTGCACAGCTTTACGCTCACGCAAGCGTCGACCGATCTGAATGGCCAAAGACATAGACTCATTCAGACCAGCAGGCATAGGAAATCCCACCATGACATCCTTAAGGGCTTCAGAGAGACACTTTCTGAAAATAGCTGCCAGCGCACATTCATTCCATTGAGTGAGAACGGACCACTTTCTAAACTTCTGACAATAAATCTCTATCTCATCCTGACCCTGACACAGAGCCAGCAAATTTTTCTCTGCCTGATCCACTGAATTAGGTTCATCGTACAGCAATCCGAGCACCAGAAAAAACGCATCAATATTACATAATGCAGGATCTCCTGGCGCAAGGGAAAATGCCCAGTCTTGAGGGTCGCCACGTAATAAAGAAATAATGATCTTAACTTGTTGAACTGGGTCACCAGAGGAGCGGGGTTTCAAAGCCAGAAATAGTTTACAATTATTTTTAAAATTCAAAAACTTAGCTCTATCTCCAGAAAATAACTCAGGAATAGGAATTTTAGGTTCTAACATAGGATTCTGAACCACTAAATCTTGAATATTCTGTACATTTATAGCGAGATTATCCATCAAAGAGAACAGACCCTGAATGTCCATGTCCACACCTGTGCTCTGAACCACCCTCATGTAAAGGGGAAAAGAAAGACAGAACACAGTGCAAAGAAAAAAAAATGGTCTCAGAACTTCTCTTTTCCCTCTATTGAGAAGCATTAGTACTTTGGGCCTCCAGTACTGTCATGAACAGGTGATTCAGAACCACAATGGACCTTGAAGTTCAGAGCACACAAAGTGACCTGACAATTACCAAAAACATAGGACGAGCTTTGAGACGTGGGAACTCTGCTGACCGCAATCCCTAATCCTATCCAACCACACTAAAGGTAGCCGTGGAGCGCTCCTGACCAGTCCTATGCGCCTCGAGCACAGCCTGAGAAACTAGCTAGCCCTAAGAAAGAAAAATAAGCCTACCTTGCCTCAGAGAAATACCCCAAAGGAAAAGGCAGCCCCCCACATATAATGACTGTGAGTTGAGATGAAAATACAAACGCAGAGATGAAATAGATTTAGCAAAGTGAGGCCCAACTTACTGAACAGACCGAAGATAGGAAAGATAGCTTTGCGGTCAACACAAAACCCTACAAACAACCACGCAGAGGGGGCAAAAAGACCCTCCGCACCGACTAATGGTACGGAGGTGCTCCCTCTGCGTCCCAGAGCTTCCAGCAAGCAAGAAAAACCAATATAGCAAGCTGGACAGAAAAAATAGCAAACAAAAATAACACAAACAAAACTTAGCTTATGCAGGATAGACAGGCCACAGGAACGATCCAGGAGAAAGCAACACCAATACTAGAACATTGACTGGAGGCCAGGAACAAAGCACTAGGTGGAGTTAAATAGAGCAGCACCTAACGACTTAACCTCATCACCTGAGGAAGGAAACTCAGAAGCCGCAGTACCACTCTCATCCACCAAAGGAAGCTCATAGACAGAACCAGCCGAAGTACCACTCACGACCACAGGAGGGAGCTTGGCCACAGAATTCACAACAGCACATGTGCCAGACATGGGATGTGAGTGAGGTTGCCTAGGGCCAGAGCTGCCACCAGATTTCGTCCATTGTCACACACTACCATGCCTGGCTGGAGATTCGCTGGCACAAACCACACGTCGCTCTCCTGCTTAATGGCATTCCATAGCTCCAGCGCTGTGTGGCTTCGATTCCACAAAGAAATTAATTTCAGTACGGCCTGTTGACGTTTGGCCATGGCTGTGCTCAGATTAGTTGTAACAGGTAAGCGTTCACGGGTCAAGATGGAGGTAGACTGTGACGGCTCCTGCAGCGATGATTCAGAGGAACTGGAGTATGAGGAGGAGGCAATGTGTAAAGACTGGATTCCTGCTATCCTTGCAGTTGGCAGAACACGTACAGCTCCACTCGCAAGATCTGTACCCGGCTCCACAACATTGACCCAATTGGCAGTGAGGGAAAGGTATCGTCCCTGTCCATGGTGACTGGTCCACGCAATGGTGGTGAGCTGGACCTTGCTACTGACGGCAATTAGTAGCACATGTTTAATGTTTCCCTCCACGTGCTTTTGCAGGGCAGGGACGGCTTGCCTGCTGAAATAAAAGCGGCTGGCCACGTTGTATTGTGGGACTGCCAAGCCATTAAGTTACGGAAGGTGTCAGTCTCCACCAGCCTGAATGAGAGCATTTCAAGGGACAGTAGTTTTGCAATGCCAGCATTCAGAGCCTGTGCTCGGGGGTGGTTTGCCGAGAATGGCCGCCTTTTCTCCCATGCCTGTGCTACCGATGGCTGTAGACTGGGCTGGGAGTGTGAGGATGACTGGGAACGTGGTGCTGAGGGTGGAATTACACTGGGTCTCTGGACAACAGTGCCAGAGGTTTCTTCCATGGCGATCCTGTGAAGAAGCCGTACCGGCTGTGTGTGAGCTGGAGAAAGAGGCTACAACACGAGCTGAAGAGGTGGTAGGTGCCGTTGTTGGTTGGCCTAGGTCTTCAGTGTGCTTTTGTAACCCCACCACATGCTTGGTCCGCACATGTTTCCACATATTTGTGGTATTGAGGTTGCTGACACTTTTCCCTCTTTTGACTTTCTGATGACACAGCTTGCATTTGACAAAGCAAATGTCATATGCAACTGTGTCAAAAAAGGACCAGGCACTGCAAGTCTTGGGAGCACCCGTTTTGGCTTTTGGAAGAGGCATGCTCCTAATGGGTGCCGAAGTGGAGGCTACAGGCAACGCAGTCTTCCCCCTCCCTCTCCCTCTTTGGGCCGTTCAGGGAATCTCTTCCTCAGAGCTGCTCCCACCACCTTCCTGTACCTCACGCCATGATGGGTCAAGGACCTCATCATCTACACTACCCTTTTGCACCAATTGCTTCTCCTGGGTAGTCTCGGCAGCACAGTACACACCAGAAAGTGTCACCTGAGTCTCATCATCAGATGCGTACTGCAGTGTGGTGACGGGAGGAACTAGCCCACTCACCTCTTCAGAGTCAGAGAGACAAAGCTGTTAAGCATCACTGCATACTGCCTCTTCTTCCATTTCTCCAATGCTACTTGGCTGGCCCCCTCTTTCCAAGCCAAGAGATTCAGAGAACAGAAGTAGAGGTGGCTCCTGTCTTGGGCTTTCTGACTGCCTGGGCAATTTGGCAGGTGGTGAAGAGACAGATGGGTGCTCTCCAGTGCTCTGTGCCTGAGAGGATGTGGCACTAATTGAAGTTGATGCGTTAGCTGCCATCCATCCGACAACGGCTTCAATTTGTTCCTCCCGCAGCAGCGGGGTACGGCGATCTCCTACAAAGCTGCGCATGAAGGACTGTTCCCTGCTGAAACTAGGAAATGATGAGTCACCAGTGCCCGCAGCAGGCACAGAATCCCCACGTCCTCTCCCTGCTCCATGCCTACGACCAAGTGCCTTACTCCCTGCCTTCTTCACCTTGGTAGACTGATAAAGATAGGCAGAAAACTACTAAGAGCTTAGTGTGCTTATTCCTGAAATGCTCCTCCTAACAGGTATAAGAAACACTAATTTTCTTAAGTGTGGACTAGACTTTAATATGAGGTAATGTGGCCTACACAACTGTAAAGTGGAGTGTTTGGTGAATTTTATTAACAGACTACAGGGTGAGCTACACTCACACAGACACCTTACAGACAGCTGTGAAGAGGGCTGCAAGGCAAAAACAAGGTTCTCACACAGCGGTTGCTAAATTAGCCTGGGTAAAGCACAATGAAGCAAATCGCTATCTCTAAACTGGCCCTCAGTCAGAACACAGCGTTCTTTCCCTAACTGAATTCACAGCAGAGTGAATCCAAAATGGCGGCGGTGACTTTTATAGTGCATCATGACATAATTCCAGCAGCCAATCACAGCCATGCCAGTAGTTGCATGCCTACCATGCAGAACAGGATGTGCCCACACTTCTAATCATTCCTCATTGGCTGAATTCTGGCACTTTGAATTATGGGAACTTCCGATTCTGGTATCCGATATACTGAAAGTATCGGAACTCGGTATCGGAATTTGAATACCGCAAATATCGGCCGATACCCGATACTTGCGGTATCGGAATGCTCAACACTATACATAAAACATATATCTGGGATATTCTTTCGAGTGAAAAAGTAAGGCTACGCAAGGAGTATTTTTCTTGCAGATTTTGCAGCAAAATTGTTACCAGTTTGCTGCAAAAGATACATATGTGGCTAGCAGGTTGTACTCTAGATTTTGTTGTGATCTGTTCATTGCAACAATCAAGACAATAATGAATTGTGTGAAATTAATTGACAAGCTTTGAATTTCTAGATGAGACTAAAATTATGTAAGTAACCCAATAGAATACTCTTTTCTTGAGTAGGTGGCTGCTGGATGGAAGTCATGTGAACTGTCTCCTGTGTAGCAGCATCCCAAGCTTTTTTAATTTGCATGCCTGGAGCGATGTCCTCAGTGTGGCATGACACACATGTGACATTGAGCCAGGTCGAATAAAAGGAGAGCCACAGACATTAACACATAGCACGCAGTTCTCATGACTCACAAATAGCATACAGAAATAACGCAATTGTCCGATGGGTCAGATCCTGCAAAAATGATCCACATCAACTCTACTCCTTTCACTAAATGATTTATTTGCATCATCAAAATTTTACAGGAATATTTAATAGTGTTTCATCACAACGTCTGTCAAGAGCTGTGGAATATGTTGGTACTGTATAAATAAGATATCTGCGAATGTAAAGTAAAAATTTTTTGCGCTTTGTGCTACTATTTTCTAGAGCTTAAATATAATAGAAATAAGTTTTGTGAATGATTATTTTTGCGTGCTAATCTGTAGTTTTTACTGGTACCATTTTAGGGTTCGTATGACATTTTAGGTGCTTTTTTACTCCACAGGGAGATGCGAGAAGCCCGAAAAAAATGCCAATACAGGGATACGTAACATCAACGTTTCGGCCAAAGGCCTTTATCAAGGTATTTATCTGTATATCTCACTATGAGTGGCATATCCCGGTATTCACATAGCCTTATTATCAGTTTAAACTACTTTACCATCATACAGATATATACCAATTATCTGTGCCTTTATAGCCTTTTTACTAGGCACTGCTCCTAATAGCCAGATTCCTACTCCACACTGATGAGGGGCAAAAACCCCGAAACAGCTGTCTGTGGATGGATACCATGCTTGGCATAGGTGGCTTTCCTTTATAGGATGCTGCCCTTCCCGTGGTTGTTCCTTCCCGGGGAAAGGCCTGGCTATTCACTGCTTGCGTCGAGAAACACGTGATGGTGTCTCCGCAGCTTCTTTACATGCATCTGCATATTTCCCATAAGGGATGGGGGCAGTGTTCTGGAATCATTGCGTTGAGAAACACGTGATGGTGTCTCCGCAGTGTTGGATGTTTTGGTCTCCCCGAGGCCAATCATCTGTGCCTTTATAGCCTTTTCACTAGGCACTGCTCCTAATAGCCAGATTCCTACTCCACACTGATGAGGGGCAAAAACCCCGAAACAGCTGTCTGTGGATGGATACCATGCTTGGCATAGGTGGCTTTCCTTCATAGGATGCTGCCCTTCCCGTGGTTGTTCCTTCCCGGGGAAAGGCCTGGCTATTCACTGCTTGCGTTGAGAAACACGTGATGGTATCTCCGCAGCTTCTTTACATGCATCTGCATATTTCCCATAAGGGATGGGGGCAGTGTTCTGGAATCACTGCGTTGAGAAACACGTGATGGTGTCTCCGCAGTGTTGGATGTTTTGGTCTCCCCGAGGTCAATCATCTGTGCCTTTATAGCCTTTTTACTAGGCACTGCTCCTAATAGCCAGATTCCTACTCCACACTGATGAGGGGCAAAACCCCCAAAACAGCTGTCTGTGGATGGATACCATGCTTGGCATAGGTGGCTTTCCTTCATAGGATGCTGCCCTTCCCGTGGTTGTTCCTTCCCGGGGAAAGGCCTGGCTATTCACTGCTTGCGTCGAGAAACACGTGATGGTGTCTCCGCAGCTTCTATACATGCATCTGCATATTTCCCAAAAGGGATGGGGGCAGTGTTCTGGAATCACTGCGTTGAGAAACACGTGATGGTGTCTCCGCAGTGTTGGATGTTTTGGTCTCCCCGAGGTCAATCATCTGTGCCTTTATAGCCTTTTTACTAGGCACTGCTCCTAATAGCCAGATTCCTACTCCACACTGATGAGGGGCAAAACCCACAAAACAGCTGTCTGTGGATGGATACCATGCTTGGCATAGGTGGCTTTCCTTCATAGGATGCTGCCCTTCCCGTGGTTGTTCCTTCCCGGGGAAAGGCCTGGCTATTCACTGCTTGCGTCGAGAAACACGTGATGGTGTCTCCGCAGCTTCTATACATGCATCTGCATATTTCCCAAAAGGGATGGGGGCAGTGTTCTGGAATCACTGCGTTGAGAAACACGTGATGGTGTCTCCGCAGTGTTGGATGTTTTGGTCTCCCCGAGGCCAATCATCTGTGTGTGCCTTTATAGCCTTTTTACTAGGCACTGCTCCTAATAGCCAGATTCCTACTCCACACTGATGAGGGGCAAAAACCCCGAAACAGCTGTCTGTGGATGGATACCATGCTTGGCATAGGTGGCTTTCCTTCATAGGATGCTGCCCTTCCCGTGGTTGTTCCTTCCTGGGGAAAGGCCTGGCTATTCACTGCTTGCGTCGAGAAACACGTGATGGTGTCTCCGCAGCTTCTTTACATGCATCTGCATATTTCCCATAAGGGATGGGGGCAGTGTTCTGGAATCATTGCGTTGAGAAACACGTGATGTGTCTCCGCAGTGTTGGATGTTTTGGTCTCCCCGAGGCCAATCATCTGTGCCTTTATAGCCTTTTTACTAGGCACTGCTCCTAATAGCCAGATTCCTACTCCACACTGATGAGGGGCAAAAACCCCGAAACAGCTGTCTGTGGATGGATACCATGCTTGGCATAGGTGGCTTTACTTCATAGGATGCTGCCCTTCCCGTGGTTGTTCCTTCCTGGGGAAAGGCCTGGCTATTCACTGCTTGCGTCGAGAAACACGTGATGGTGTCTCCGCAGCTTCTTTACATGCATCTGCATATTTCCCATAAGGGATGGGGGCAGTGTTCTGGAATCACTGCGTTGAGAAACACGTGATGGTGTCTCCGCAGTGTTGGATGTTTTGGTCTCCCCGAGGCCAATCATCTGTGCCTTTATAGCCTTTTTACTAGGCACTGCTCCTAATAGCCAGATTCCTACTCCACACTGATGAGGGGCAAAAACCCCGAAACAGCTGTCTGTGGATGGATACCATGCTTGGCATAGGTGGCTTTACTTCATAGGATGCTGCCCTTCCTGGGGAAAGGCCTGGCTATTCACTGCTTGCGTCGAGAAACACGTGATGGTGTCTCCGCAGCTTCTTTACATGCATCTGCATATTTCCCATAAGGGATGGGGGCAGTGTTCTGGAATCACTGCGTTGAGAAACACGTGATGGTGTCTCCGCAGTGTTGGATGTTTTGGTCTCCCCGAGGCCAATCATCTGTGCCTTTATAAACTACTTTACCGTCATATAGATATATACCTTGATAAAGGCCTTTGGCTGAAACGTTGGTGTTACGTATGACTGGTTATTATGTTATAGAAATAAAGAATTTTTGGTATTTACTTCCAGTGGTCCTCAAATTAGTCGATCATGCTAAATTATTTTTCTGAAGACCTTTTTGCATTTTGGACTGCAATCCCCTAGTGTGATTAATGCCATGTCACTTGCAGGAGCGACGTTGGTCTCTGCAGGATGGGTATTCTTACAGCGCCCCCTGACAGTGAGCAGTGAGTTCTCCAGCTGGCTCATTCCTTTGATCACAGCCGTCAAGAGAGTGCAGTGTCATTCGGCATATAGTAACCAACGCATGCTCAGTACAGAAGGGACTATCCCAGGCATTGAAATGGAGGGCATTGATGATGCTTAATTTTACAGAGGTGATAGAGGCTGCTGCAATGACAGCATCCTCTGCCCCCTAATGGTGCTTTGAGTATCCTAGTATGCCCTGGGATTCTCAAAGGAAGTGTCATCAAAGAGGAAATAGAAAAAATATAACAGCTAGATAGAGTAGTGGGAGAAGGATAAGGAATTTTTAACTAAAGTGTATTAATAAAAAGACACATAGGAATACAATAAAATTGTTTTTCAGAACACCTCTTTAACGCACAGTTTAACTTACTGAAGCAGATTCCAGGACACTGCATCAAACATAAGGGAAGCCCACTTGGAACAATATTAGTAGGTATAGTAAGACCCGTTCACATGTCCGTGTAAAAAAACATAAGCATGGGACAGTCATTTTTTATTGTCTGTGTAGTTTTCTGTTGTTCATCCATGTGTATGGTTGTACCATCCGTGTGCTTGCGTGTACAACCGTATACCAATCGTGTGCTATCCATGTGCCATCCATGAGTATGTGTGTACCATTCATGTGCCATCTGTGTGTGCATGTGTTCAGTGGCGTAGGAAGGGGGGTGCGGGGGGGGCGGTCCGCCCCGGGCGGCACAATGCTGGGGGCGGCCGGCGCTGCAGGAGAAGAAGATAAAAAAAAAAAGACGCCCCTTTAAATCTTCGGGCGGCGCCGTCCGCCGCCACGACCAGGGCCAGCTCCCCCCACCCCCGGGTCCCGCCCCCGCCCCCGCCCCCGCCCCCCCGCTCTAATACTCACCTCTCCTGGTTCCTGCGGCTTCAGCGTCCTCTGACTCTGCGACGTCTCAGAGCAGAGGGCGCGATGACGTCACTACTGTGCGCGCCGCTCTGCCTCTCTGTCCTGAGCGTCGCAGAGCCGGAGAGACGCTGACTGCACCGGACCTGCGCTGGGAACGGGAGAGGTGAGGATTTTACTTTTTTTTTTTTTTTCTTTATGTCTGACTGTCTGGGGCTGGGGCAATGCTGGAGACCATGGGGCAGATTGCTGGACACACTGGGGCAGTACTGGAGACCATGGGGCAGAATGCTGGACACACTGGGGCAATACAGGAGACCATGGGGCAGATTGCTGGACACACTGGGGCAATACAGGAGACTATGGGGCAGATTGCTGGACACACTGGGGCAATACAGGAGACCATGGGGCAGATTGCTGGACACACTGGGGCAATACAGGAGACCATGGGGCAGATTGCTGGACACACTGGGGCAATACAGGAGACTATGGGGCAGATTGCTGGACACACTGGGGCAATACTGGAGACCATGGGGCAGAATGCTGGACACACTGGGGCAATACTGGAGACCATGGGGCAGAATGCTGGACACACTGGGGCAATACTGGAGACCATGGGGCAGAATGCTGGACACACTGGGGCAATACTGGAGACCATGGGGCAGAATGCTGGACATACTGGGGCAATACTGGAGACCATGGGGCAGATTGCTGGACACACCGGGGCAATACTGGAGACCATGGGGCAGATTGCTGGACACACCGGGGCAATACTGGAGACCATGGGGCAGAATGCTGGACACACTGGGGCAATACAGGAGACCATGGGGCAGATTGCTGGACACACTGGGGCAATACTGGAGACCATGGGGCAGAATGCTGGACACACTGGGGCAGTACAGGAGACTATGGGGCAGAATGCTGGACACACTGAATACTGGAGACCATGGGGCAGATTTCAGGACACATTGAGGCAATGCTGGAGACCCTGGGGCAGACTTCTGGACATACTGGGGCAATACTGGAGACCATGGGGCAGATTGCTGGACACACCGGGGCAATACTGGAGACCATGGGGCAGAATGCTGGACACACTGGGGCAATACAGGAGACCATGGGGCAGATTGCTGGACACACTGGGGCAATACTGGAGACCCTGGGGCAGATTGCTGGACACACTGGGGCAATACTGGAGACCCTGGGGCAGATTTCTGGACACATTGAGGCAATGCTGGAGACCCTGGGGCAGACTTCTGGACACACTGGGGCAATGCTGGACACTGGGGCAGATTGCTGGACACACTGGGGGTAATATACTGGACACACTGGGGCAATGCTGGACACTGGGGGTAATATGCTGGACACACTGGGGCAGACTGCTGGACACACTGGGGAAAGGCTGGACACTGGGGCAGATTGCTGGACACACTGAGGGCAGATTGCTGGACACACTGGGGGTAATATGCTGGACATACTGGGGCAGATTGCTGGACACACTGGGGGTAATATGCTGGACACACTGGGGCAGATTGCTGGACAACATGGGGGTAATATGCTGGACACACTGGGGCAGATTGCTGGACAACATGGGGGTAATATGCTGGACACACTGGGGGCAGGACTTGAGGCATGGGCAGAATGTAGATACGGGGCATGATTGGAGACACGGGGCAGGATTGGATCATGGGGCAGGACGAATACGATGGAGGCTGGTGGGGCAGGATGGGGAGATCATATGGGGTAGAATGGATACTCATGAGGGCAGGATACGACAACATATGGCTGGAGCCAGGAATGAGATAAACGGGGCCAGGGTGGGGAATATTATTACCATAGGGGATAATTAAGGGATATTGTTACTGCAGTGATGTATTTATTTTATCTTTTGAGTATACTGTTTTAAATGGGGGGGCGGTCCTGTTACTGTGCAGAGTGACACTATATCACCTTTTTTTCTTCATGTGGTGTAATGTAGAAGTTGTGAAAAATTAAGTAATGTGTTCTGCAAGCGGAGCTCGAGATAACTGTGTTATTTCCTGCAGAAACGAGTCCTGGCTGGAAGGAATGATGGCGGTCTGTGCTGGATGAAAGATGAAGGACTTCACCTAGAGACGTCACTGGTGAGTCAGTGTTACCTATACACTGACACTATACACTGTATACTATATAGAGGTCCTGTGTATAATGTCACCAGTGATCTCTGTATTACCTCTACACAGACACTGCATACTAAGTACAGATCTCCTGTGAATACTGGCACTTATGGTGATAGTATTGTGGTTTTTTTTTTATTACTGATCAGTATTGTAGTATTCAGTCACTATGTGGTGGTAATATGTGGTCTGGAAATGGTGCGGTGGTATTTGTCCCTTGTATGTAGTATTATTCGGTCACTATGTGGCCTGGTCATGGTGTGGTGGTATTAAGTCACAGGTGTGGCATGTGGGGGTGACACCATTAGGCCCAGTTTAAGTGCTACAAAACAGGAAAACCATTTTTGGTAACCTTTGTGTGTATTGAGCTGGGGGGGGGATGGGGGGGGCGCCAAACTCGGGATCAGCCCCGGGCGGCAAAAGCTCTAGCTACGCCTCTGCATGTGTTTCATCCATGTGTAAACGTCTAACATTCATGAGACATACTTGTGCCATCCTTGTGATACGCACCAGGAAAGACATGACAGATTTTTTTCTGCTAAAGTATGCAAAAAAATAGATAAATGAGTAGATAGATAGCTATCCGTCACATATATAATTTGTGGTTTGCATTTATACCTTACTGTGCATCTTTTAATGTAATAAGTATATGAAAAGAATTACATAAGGTCCCTCCATTTTTGATAACTAGCAAAGGTAAAGCAAACAGCCGTGAGCTTACATTATCAGGCTGGAAAGGTCATGGGTTATTGGGCCCTTCCCAGACTAAAAATACCAGCCCACAGCTGCCCCAGAAATGGAGTATCAGATGCAATGCTCCAGTTCTGTCACCTCGCCTTGGTTTGTTGGCCATCAGGGTAATGGTAGTTGGGGTTGATGTCAGTTGTAAATTGTCAAAAAACACAGCTGACAAAGCCCTGGTGTTATTAGTGAAGAAATGTATACCAGACAGCCCCATTACTACCCCAGGACAAAAAACAAAGCCCACGCGAAACGCTCGTAGGGGTCACACGTGCAGTGGACAGTGCAGCTATGGGTAAGAAAAACTAACTGGGTACATTTCTAAGAGGGAGCCATACGATAACTGAATTGGTATTATACGCTACCATAGGTCACTATGACAATACTATAGTTCATACTGTCTGTCTCGTCTCTGCACCCTCCCTCACCGCTCCCTCCTCATGTTGTAACCTGCCTTGTTCCTAGCTGGGAATGTTGAGCCACGGTCAATAAAGGACTATATTATCATTGAAGATCACGGGTGAGTGCTGCTTTCATTCGTCTCCTCATGTATTGGTGATTCAGCTGCGTCTTGTGCATGCACCGCCCCGTCTTCAGAAGAAGCTTACCTCGTCTGGTCTCTAAGGAGAATTTGTGGAGGTCTGAATGTGAGAAAGCTCGTTCGGTGCCGATCGACTGACCTCTTGTGACTGTGTATGAATACTATAGTTCACATGGCTATCTCTACTATCGGTATGGTAATATGAATTAGACTTGAAGCACTGGCACTTTATTTAGGTTTTATTCTATCTTGCTCTGCTGCATTGTCTGTCTGCCCAGGTTTTTGCTGCACCTGAGTCCTTGACTTTAAAAGAACGCTTGTCTGGATATAACTATGTTATATTTTGTTTCAGTGCCTTATACTGTATGTATGAAAAAAAATTTTTTAGAGACCAACTCACATTTGAATTGACTTTGAGCCATCTATATGATAGAAAATACCCAAAAGTGACACCCCTCTAAAAAAGGAACCCATCAAGGTGCTCAAAACTACATTCAAGAAGTTTATTAATCTTCAGTTGGTTCACAGGAATTTTTGGAATGTGAAAAAAAATTAATTTTTTTTTTTTCACAAAAACTTTAGACCCATTTTTTTTAATTTTCATAATGTTAACAGGGAAAAATGAACTCCAAAATTTGTTGTGCAATTCCACCTTAGAATGCCGATATCCCATCTGTGTGGGAAAACCACTGTTTTGGTGCATGGCTGTACTCAGAAGGGAAGTAGCACCATTTGACTTTTTGAATGCAAAATTTGCTGTAACAGTTAGCGGATGCCATGTTGCGTTTGGAGAGCCCCTGATGTGCCTAAAGAGTAAAACTCTCCCACAAGTGACACCATTATGGAAACTAGACCCCTCTGGGAACTTATCTAGATGTAAGGTGAACACATTAAACCCTCAGGTGCTTCAGACATGTTTATAATGTTGAGCCATGAAAATAAAAAAGAATGCAAAAATGTTTTTTAGCCCCAAATGTTGCATTTTTATAAGAGAAACAGGAAGAATCACACTGTACAATTTTGGGGCACATGGGAGAGCTCGGAAGGGAAAGACCATCATTTGACTTTTTGAATGTAAATTTTTTTGGAATAATTATCACATGCCATGTCCCGTTTGGAGAACCCCTGATGTGCCTAAACAATGAAAAATCCCCACCAGTGACCCCATTTTAGAAGCCAGACCCCTCAACGAATTTATTTAGATGTGTGGGGTGCACCTTGAACCTATAGGTGCTGCACAGAAGTTGAGCCATAAAAATAAAAAAAACTCATTTTCTCCACAAAAATGTTATTTTAGCCCCAATATTTCTATTTCCTCCCCTGATACTGGCGATACCACATATGTGGGGAAATACTACTTTTGAGGCACAGTGCAAGCTCAGAAGGGAAGAAGGAGTTCAGATTTTGCTGAAATGATTTGAGGGTGTAATGACCCACTGGGAGAGACAATGAGTTGCCAGAACAGAATAAACCCCATAAATGACCATATTTTACAAACTACACCTTTCAATGGATTCATCTAGGGGTGCAGTGATCATATTGACACCACGGGTGTGTCACAGAATTTTATACCATTGGACAGTGAAGAATAAATAATTACATTTGTACCACCAAAAATTTTGTGTTAGGCTAGGGTCACATTGCGTTAGTGCAACCCGTTTAGCGCTAGCGCTAGCGGGTTGCACTAACGCAATGTTTTTAATGGGGCCGCGTCCCGGGGTCGCGGTAACGTCCCCGCTCTCGCAGATCCCCGATCTGCGAGAGCGGGGAACGGACCGCGGGCGCGCCTCGGGCGCTGCAAGCAGCGTCCGCGGCGCGCCAGGAAACACCGGCGCGTCACTAGCGCGTGCCGAACATGGCACGCGCTAGTGCTGCGCGTTCCCATTGCCGTGAATGGGCGCGCTAACGGACGCGTTGCACGGCGTTAATTTCGCCGTGCAACGCTGTCCGTTAGCGCTTTCCCATTAACGCAATGGGAACCAAGCCTTAGCCCCAGATTTTACATTTTCACACAAGCAGCTTTGGTAAAAATGATACCATAATTTGTCCAACAATTCCTACTGCCCATGGCAATACTTTATATGTGGCTGTTCTCACGTGTTTACCATGAGAAAGAGGAGCCAGAAAACTGCAGCGTCTGATGTCTCCTACCCCTGCACTGATTAGAAGCACTTTACCTTCATATTAAGCAGTGTAAATTTCGTTTAGCAGTGCAGGGGTTAATCTTCTCAGTTAATGCTTTTCTGCATTAAAACTCTTAGCTGTGCACTGCTAGTCACTCCCATTTCATAAATAATCTGGGCCCTGACTAGCACTCCTTGTCAGAGTAACTTTTGCTGCATGGCTGTTGGTTGTTGGTGGTTATTGTTCGAGAAGACATTTGGTCTATTTATCTGTGACTGTTGCTAGATTTTCAGTGTGTGATAATTCCATTTCTTCTCCTACATTAGTTTAACCCCATCCTCCAATTCCCGCTATTTGCCTCTGCTGTTTTGTGTGTTTATTTGTATGATTGATATTTTCCTTTATCCCTGTTACATAAAACCTTGCTAGTCTGGTTGGTGTATTACAGTACATTATTACTCCACTCTTGCCTGGATGGGGGACCGGTACAGACTGAGGGCAGATTAAGGAGTTAAGGCAAGGTACGTCGCCCCGGCATCTTCACCATCAGAAAAAATCTAAATAATAAACCAGGGTAAGCTAGGGTGCCCATAGCGTTAGTGACAGGGAGGGATCCCCTGGTCTTGGGACACCCGACAACATAGACTTGACAGCTGTACAGTACTGCCTAGCCCTATGGAGAGACTCAGAAGGGACGGAGCGCTATTTGCCTCTTGTAGCGCAGATTTTTCTAGAACTGTTTGTGAACTCCATATACAGAGCACCTAATTGCTTGAAGTGCAGAATCCCCCCTAAACTATACCCATTTTGAAAATTGTACCCCTTTGTGACAATTTTTACTCCATGGGTGTTGTCTGGAAACAAGCCTCAATGAATGTTGAGCGAAAATTGCAAACTGCAGTGGTAGTGACCAGTACATGATAGTAACCAGTAGTATGCTGTTGTCACAACACAGCTGTCGGTTGACCCAGGACCAGGGGCTCATTCACTGTACCTAACACCAGAGGGCACCCTAGCTCTTCCTGCTCCCGAGATACTTCAGATGGCAAAGATGCCGGGGCTTCCACCCTTGCGTTATCTCCTAAGTTAGCCTTCGTCTATTCTCCTCCCCCACCCAGGGAAGAGGCAAGGGTTAACAGAAAACTCCAGGCATACAAAATATTCACTTACATGTAACAGAAGAATGCACTGGGTGTGAAGGTAGGGGAATAAACAAAAACAGAGAAGGATAAGGAATTAGCACGCATACAAACCAAGCAACAGTCACTAATAACTACTTAAACTTTCCTTCTCATATGTGATCCTCATCCACCATTAGCCATAAAGCCAGAAAATGCTAGCCCTGATAAGGATTAGTAACAGAGCCCAGATTATAGGGAAAAGGAGTGGCTACCCGAGCACAGCTGTGATCATAGGGATTTCCAACAAGGCTGATTAACACCTGTTCTGCCAGAAGAGATAAACACATTTAAAATGAAGGAAAAGTGATTCTTTTCAACGCCGGAGTAGGAGCAATCAGACAATGCCACCTTATGGCTCTACACTGTTGTGGTAACCCCGTGACAGCTGTAGTGATCAGTACCTTATATTGACCAGTACATTATGTCCAGCTCATGCTTCTGGAGAAACATACCTGTAAATTAAGCGGGCTCTCATCGCTTCAGAAATGCCAAACATGTGGATGCTATATGTGGTTTAGGTACACTGTGGGACTCAGAATGGAGGGGGCATTTGGATTTATGAGGTCAGAATTTTCTGAATTTCTTTTGAGGTGCGCAGATCCATTTTACTTTTCCAGAGCATTTGTACCAACAGTTACATGAAAACACTATATTCCCTTTAACAGATGACGGACCTGAGTGTGGACTTGCTTTTTTGTGGATTGAGTTGAAGTTTTTGTTAGGAACATTTTACATAACATTTGGGATTACAATTATCCTGCGCTCTATGCTGCACACTTACATCGGGGTTTCCATCTAAATCTCTGAGTGATGTGGTTCAGATAAAATCCTTGAGGGATCTATTCACTATAATGAAGCAGCTCTGGACTCCATCTGTCCTCTGTTCAGTGGTGTCCTTCTTTTCAGAAGTGTACAAGACTGAGGCTGACGATATTTTTATGCAATCCTAAAAAGACGGACACTGCCAGATCACATGACCTATGGTGTCCACAGTTCCTCCATCTGCATAATAATAGGGAATTTTCCGACAAGAGTTGTGCCTGAATCAAATATTTTAGAGATTTACATGTAAACCCTGAGGAAAGCGCTCAGTACAGTGCGCAGGATAAATGTGTGTCGAGCCTTAGGCCGCCGTCACACATGCGAGTTTTACGGACGTAAGAGCACAGAATCTACGTCCGTAAAACTCGCAAAAAATACGGCACAATTATTCTCTATGCCCCTGCTCCTATTTGCCGTATTTTACTGATCAGTATTATACGGCTTTCTACGGCCGTACAAAATCGCAGCATGCTGCGTTTGTCACCGTACTGCGCAAGAAATACGCCAATGAAAGTCTATGGAAGCGTGAAAAATACGGATTACACACGGACAAGCAGTGTGACTTGCGAGAAATACGCAGCGCTGTTAGAGAGAAAAGCCGGTAATTCAGTGCGGTGTACAGTAAAATCACACTGACAGCTTCCAGTCCAATAGATATAATAAATGTGTACACATAGAATAGGTATATATATATATATAATGTCAGTGAGACACATATATGTATATATATTAATATTTATTCCAGCGCTATACAGCTTGAAAGCCGGTAATTCAATTACCGGCTTTTTCTTTCTCCTTCATAAAACCCGACATGATTTGAGACATGGTTTACATACAGTAAACCATGTCTTCTCTCCATTTTTTTTGCAGATTCCACACTACTAATGTCAGTAGTGTGTATCTGCAAAATTTGGCCGTTCTAGCTCTTAAAATAAAGGGTTAACTGGCGGAAAAAATTGGCGTGGGCTCCCGCGCAATTTTCTCCGCCAGAGTAGTAAAGCCAGTGACTGAGGGCAGATATTAATAGCCTGGAGAGGGTCCACGGTTATTGGCCCCCCCCTGGCTAAAAATATCTGCCCCCAGCCACCCCAGAACAGGCACATCTGGAAGATGCGCCTATTCTGGCACTTGGCCACTCTCTTCCCATTCCCGTGTAGCGGTGGGATATGGGGTAATGAAGGGTTAATGCCACCTTGCTATTGTAAGGTGACATTAAGCCTAATTAATAATGGAGAGGCGTCAATTATGACACCTATCCATTATTAATCCAATTGTAGTGAAGGGTTAAATAAAACACAAACACATTCTTTAAAATTATTTTAATGAAATAAAAACAATGGTTGTTGTAGTATTTTATTCAACGCCCAATCCAGTCACTGAAGACCCTCGTTCTGTGAGTAAAGAAACATAATAAACCAACAATATACTTACCCTCCGCAGATCTGTAACGTCCAACGATGTAAATCCTTCTGAAGGGGTTAAAACATTTTGCAGCAAGGAGCTGTGCTAATGCAGGCTGCTCCTCGCTGCAAAACCCCAGGGAATGAGGCTAAAAATAGATCAATGATCTATATTTAGCATCATTTGCGGTGAGGCGCCCTCTGCTGGCTGTTCATAGATCGTGGGAAATTACCTAGAAAGCTCCCTGGCTCCCTGGCATTCTAGGTAATTTCCCACGATCTATGAACAGCCAGCAGAGGGCGCCTCACCGCAAATGAAGCTAAATATAGATCATTGATCTATTTTTAGCCTCATTCCCTGGGGTTTTGCAGCGAGGAGCAGCCTGCATTAGCACAGCTCCTTGCTGCAAAATGTTTTAACCCCTTCAGAAGGATTTACATCGTTGGACGTTACAGATCTGCGGAGGGTAAGTATATTGTTGGTTTATTATGTTTCTTTACTCACAGAACGAGGGTCTTCAGTGACTGGATTGGGCGTTGAATAAAATACTACAACAACCATTGTTTTTATTTCATTAAAATAATTTTAAAGAATGTGTTTGTGTTTTATTTAACCCTTCACTACAATTGGATTAATAATGGATAGGTGTCATAATTGACGCCTCTCCATTATTAATTAGGCTTAATGTCACCTTACAATAGCAAGGTGGCATTAACCCTTCATTACCCCATATCCCACCGCTACACGGGAATGGGAAGAGAGTGGCCAAGTGCCAGAATAGGCGCATCTTCCAGATGTGCCTGTTCTGGGGTGGCTGGGGGCAGATGTTTTTAGCCAGGGGGGGGCCAATAACCGTGGACCCTCTCCAGGCTATTAATATCTGCCCTCAGTCACTGGCTTTACTACTCTGGCGGAGAAAATTGCGCGGGAGCCTACGCCAATTTTTTCCGCCAGTTAACCCTTTATTTTAAGAGCTAGAACGGCCAAATTTTGCAGATACACACTACTGACATTAGTAGTGTGGAATCTGCAAAAAAAATGGAGAGAAGACATGGTTTACTGTATGTAAACCATGTCTCAAATCATGTCGGGTTTTATGAAGGAGAAAGAAAAAGCCGGTAATTGAATTACCGGCTTTCAAGCTGTATAGCGCTGGAATAAGTATTAATATATATACATATATGTGTCTACTGACATATATATATATATATATATATATATATATATATTCTTTTCTATTTGGGACACATGGATCACTTCTATAGCGGTATGTTGGTTTTGCAAGCCTGCGAGAAAACCACGCAGTACGGATGCCATACGGATTACATACGGAGGATGCCATGCGCAAAAAACGCTGACACAGCCTGCCTACGGAGGAGCAACGGACCATTTTTTTGGGGACTTTTCAGCGTATTACGGCCGTAATATACGGACCGTATTGTTTTACGCTGTGTGTGACGCCGGCCTTACTGTGATCTTTGAGAGGCAGAATGAAAAAAATCAACGGCAGGTGAAGAATTGGATTTTTTTTTTTACGCCATTCCTCGTGTAGTATAAGTGATATGGCGACATTATTTTTCTGGTTGGTGTGATTACCAGATTTATATTGTTTATTTATGTTTGACTGTTGTTACACTAAAAGGCGTTTTTTATTGCAAAAACTAATCTTTGCATCAACATATTTTGAGAACTATAATTTTTTCCATATTTCCATATTTCGGCCGGCAGAGTCTTGTGATGGCTTGTTTTTTGAGGGATGAGTTGAAGTTTTTATTGGTACTATTTTAAGACACATGACATTTTTTGATACTTTCTATTCTGATTTTTGTGAGGCAGAATGAACAAAAACCAGCAATTCAGGATTTTTTTTTATGTTGTTCAGCGTCTGGTAAAATTGATGATGCAGTTTTATTGTTCGGGTCAGTGCGATTACATTGATATCACATTTATATTTTTTTTACCGTACATACTCGAGTATAAGCCGATATTTTCAGCCCAATATGGGGCACTATATGGGGCACAGCTATAGGGCAATAATGAACGGTGCAGAGCACTATGAGGGGCACAGCTATAGGGCAATAATGAACGGTGCTGAGCACTATATGGGGCACAGCTATAGGGCAATAATGAACGGTGCAGAGCACTATATGGGGCACAGCTATAGGGCAATAATGAACGGTGCAGAGCACTATATGGGGCACAGCTATAGGGCAATAATGATTGGTGCAGAGCACTATATGGGGCACAGCTATAGGGCAATAATGAACGGTGCTGAGCACTATATGGGGCACAGCTATAGGGCAATAATGAACGGTGCAGAGCACTATATGGGGCACAGCTATAGGGCAATAATGAACGGTGCAGAGCACTATATGGGGCACAGCTATAGGGCAATAATGATCGGTGCAGAGCACTATATGGGGCACAGCTATAGGGCAATAATGAATGGTGCAGAGCACTATATGGGGCACAGCTATAGGGCAATAATGAACGGCGCAGAGCACTATATGGCACAGCTATGGGGAAATAATGAACGGTGCAGAGCACTATATGGCACAGCTATGGGGAAATAATGAACGGTGCAGAGCACTATATGGCACAGCTATGGGGAAATAATTATCTATTTTTATTATTGAAATTCACCGGTAAATGCTGCATTTTCCACCCTAGGCTTATACTCGAGTCAATAAGTTTTCCCAGTTTTTTTGTGGCAAAATTAGGGGGGTCGGCTTATACTCGGGTCGGCTTATACTCGAGTATATACGGTATGTTTTGGCACTTTTACACAATAAAAACTATTTTATAAAAAAAAATATTATTTTTCAATCGCTTTATTGTGTGAGAGCTATAACTTTTTTATTTTTTCATGAAGATGGAGCTGTTTGATGGCTTGTTTTATGCGGGACAAGATGATGTTTTCAGCAGGCTAATAACTTGTATAGCACAGAGATGCAGGAGCTTCCCTATGCTATGCAAACTGTCAGCTCTGCGCTGACAGACAAAGTTGGTGATCATGCCCTGAGCATATTTAAGCAACTTTGCTAGCTCTGGTAACCCAAATGTTGTCATGACGACATTGAGAGGTCTCCGATCCAAGTGCAGAGGGGCTGTCTTCCTTCTGCCTGCTCCTGAAATGTTGAAATCAAGTTTGATCGCAGCAGTTAGAGGGTTAAAGTGCCAGGAACAGTACAGGACCACAAATGGCACTGAGTGCCAGGTGTCAGCTGTCAGAATGAGCTGACACCTCACGAATGGACAGCCTCTGTAATCGCAAAATTGCCAGGATACATCAATATGTCCCAGATCAATAAGTTCCAGGTCGCAGGGACATATGGATACATTTCAGGTGGTAAAGGGGTTAACATTACTAATCGAGTTTCTTATGCTTTTTTGGTGAAATCTGCACAGTGGGCATTCAATTATTGAATTTTTAAGTCTTAAAATATATGGAACCTTTTTAAAAAAGTGTTTTCCTTAAATGCATGAATTGTTGGCTAAAAATAATTTTTACAATTGAGTTTCATTAAATTGTTCAATAGCCACTGCTATTTATCAGCTGTGTAATTCTGTCACAAGACATTGGACAAAACTTTTTAAGACTTAATTTAATCTTTGATATTGTGCACTGAATCATTACTACAATGGTTATTCTATTTTCATTTGAAAACTGAAATTGAAATTTCATATAAATCTCTGTGGTAGCTGCAATCCAGGTTAAAAAAGAGTTTGTGAGGTTATGTGCCCACGTTGCGGATTTGTGTGCGGATTTTTTCGCACCGTTTTTGCTAAATCCGCAGGTAAAACGCACTGCAGATTACCTGTGGGTTTACTACGGATTTCCTGCGGTTTTTGTGTGGATTCCACCTGCAGTTTTACACCTGCGGATTCCTATTGAGGAGCAGGTGTAAACGGCTGCGGAATCCGCACAAAGAATTGACATGCTGCAGAAAATACAACGCAGCGTTTCCGCTCCGTAGTTTCCGCAGACTGTGCACTGCGGATTTTGTTTTACTATACAACGCATGGAAAACTGCTGTGAATCCGCAGCAGCCAATCCACTGCGGATCCGCAGCAAAATCCGCAACGTGTGCACATAGCCTTAAAGTGCCCAACTACTCCAGACTTCAGAAGGATGTTGGGTAGCTCAGAGGTGTCAAACTGCATTCCTCAAGGGCCGCAAACAGGTCATGTTTTCAGGAATTCCTTGTAGTGCACAGGTGAGAATTTAATCACCTGCACAGAATGATTCCAGCACCTTGTGCAATACAAGGAAATCCTGAAAACATGACCTATTTGCGGCCCTTGAGGAATGCAGTTTGACACCTCTGGGGTAGCTGATGAAATGAATAATGTGTGTAATACTAGATTAAAATGAACACACCTGCAAAGTTAAAAAAAAAAAAGTTCAGAAAAATAAATAAAAACAACTTTTAAAAACTTAAATAACCCTTTTTAATTGAGGATTTTATATTGTAAAAAAAAACACGTTTGGCATTGTTGCATCTGTAACAACCCGAACTACAAAAATTAGTTTGTCTCTTAACCCTCCTGATTAAAGGGACACTGTCACCTGAATTTGGAGGGAACAATCTTTAGCCATGGAGGCGGGGTTTGGGGTTTTTTGATACACCCTTTCCTTACCCGCTGGCTGCATGCTGTTTGCAATATTGGATTGAAGTTCATTCTCTGTCCTCCATAGTACACTCCTGCGCAAGGCAAGATTGCACAGCGCAGGCGTGTACTACGGAGGACAGAGAATGAACTTCAATCCAATATTGCAGCCAGCATGCAGCCAGCGGGTAAGGAAAGGGTGGATCAAAAACCCCAAAACCCCGCCTCCATGGCTGAAGATTGTTCCCTCCAAATTCAGGTGACAGTGTCCCTTTAAGGTTAAAGAAAAAAAAAACAAAAGAAACCTAATTGCTATTTTTGGTCACTTCACTTAAAAAAATCTGAATAAAAACTATCAAAAAGTCATAGGCCAAAAATTATACCATTATAACATTTAAAGCTCATCACAAAAAAAACCTCATACACTGAAAAAAGTAATTGTTTCTAGAATACGGCAACACAAAGAAAAATATCACATAAAAAGTTATTTAAGGAAAGTAAAAACATTATATTTGGTATCAAAGTGTTGTGTATAAAATGAGCACTCTAGACAGGGTAGCAAACACCATGAAAAAAACAAAGCCAAAATTGCTTTCTTTCATTATTTTACTAAAAATAATTTGAACAAAAAAAAAAAAAACAATTCAAGTCTCATGAACCCCAAAATGGCACCAATAAAAACTTCAATTTGTCATAGACAAAATAACCCCTAATACAGCTGTGCTTAAAGCCCTCTTGGAGGATGACCTGGCTGGCCTAGTGGAAAGGTATCAGAGGTCCCTAAATATGTCAGGCAGTGTTGCATCCCCGAACAGCGGTACCCCGAAGAAGCCTAAATCTAAGAGGGGTGTTAGAGCCACTACTGGGGGGAGTCTGAGGTCCATGGCTGAGAGGTTGTCAAAGTCCATTGGTAAAGACCTGGTCTGCTGAAGATGCCACGGTCCTGGACACATAGCCGTCAGTTGTCATATGTCCTCAAGCAGATGGACTGCAGCCTACAGAAGCGCTATTCTTACAATGCCTATACTGCCTGCAGTGTAAACTATCAACCCAGGGAGGGGCCACATTAATGTCCCATCACAATAATTGGTGCACTGGTGTCGGCACCACACTTCCCCACCAGGGCCACACTCCCCCGCCAATTGATCCCCGGAAAAAATGTGGGCGGCTGTTGTAGTAACAGGGATGCCAAAGCCTATCAAGATTCCAGAGTGACTATAAAAATTAATTGAGGGGATGAGTCAAATGAGGTGGTTCAGGAACTGCTATACCCGGTAATAATATGACAACATTTTTGCCTTTTCTAGGACTTATGGTGGAAGGCGGGGGTACCAAGTGAATCACACAGGAGCTGGTTCAACCATGATGAGTCCCCATCACAGTAAGCGGTGGATGAGTTCCCCCTGTGTGTCCATGCTGGTGAAGAGGATGAGATGGAGACCAATGAGCCAAGGTTCCAGAGTTGAGTATTTCTGGTGGGGGAAATTTGCGACTGCCCAAATGTAGTGATTGTGATAAATGGGGTTGCTCAAGAGCCAGAGGCTGACCCCAGGTTTCCATATTTCTTTTTAAATTGGAATCTGCTCTATCAGGCCACTAAACCGAAAAGGGAAGAGATAGAGCAGTTGTTGGTGCCATGTCCCTATAGGCATAGGGCATTAGATCTGACCCTTTCTCAAGTCTTGGTTGGTCATTTGGGAGTAGACAAAACTCAAGAGCAGGAAATTCAGAGGTTCTACTGGCCTTGGTGTTACCATGACATTGTTAATTTGTGCTGATTCATCCCTACCTATCTGCTATCTGCTCCAGTATCCCACTTCGGCAGTTCACTACTGTGATTGCCAATAATAGAAATACCATTTGACCAGATTGCCATGGACCTTGTCGGGCCCTTGGTTAAGTCTGTCAGGGGGCACCAATACATCCTGATGGTGATGGACTATTCATCATGGTACCTGGAGGAGGTACCACTGAGAAATTCCTCCGCCAGGAGTAATGCCTGAGAGCTAGTCCATATTTTCTCCTGAACAGGCCTGCTAAAGGAGATCCTGATGGATGAAGGGACTCCTTTTAGGTCCAAAGTGATGAGGGAGTTGTGTAAGACTCTTCAGATTACTCAACACCGGAAATCAGTGTACCATCTGCAGATGGACGGTCTGGTGGAGAAGTTCTGCTAGACCTTGAAATCCATGTTTAAGAAGGTCATGGAGAAGGATTTCTGAGGCTTAGATTGCCTATTACTGTTCCTATTTTTCTCCATTAGGGAAGTGTCACAGGCCTCTATGGGTTCTCACAGTTCGAGGGAGCTGCAATGCACACGGCACCCATGTGGACTTCTGTACACTGCAAAGGAGACCTGGGAAGCAGAGGTAACATCCCACCGAAGCATCATCGAACATGTGGCCCAGATGCAGGACAGGATCATGAAGGTGATGTCAATTGTGAGGAAGAGCCTCCTTCAAGCACAAGAAGCCCAAGCAAGGGTCTACAATCAGTTAGCCAGACTGAAATAGTTAAGCTCTGAGAACCGGGTGTTAGTGTTCAACCCCACAGTGCAAAGTAAATTCCTGGCCAAGTGGCAAGGGCCATACAAGGTGCTTAAGTTAAGTGATGATCCACCAGCCAGGGATAAGAAAGCCGTAGAAAGTGTACCACATTAACCTGCTCAAACTAAGGCAAGACAGGGAACCAGCAGAAGTTATTTTCCTGTAGGCCAATCCTGAAGCCAGAATTGAAGCTGTGACAGTGACAGAGTTACTGTCACCGGCCCAGGAGCAACAGTGCCGAGAGTTGCTTTAGCGGAACCAGGACCTGTTTTCGGAGTTGCCAGGATGTACGCAGGTTGTGGAGCATGAAATCCTGACAGAACTGCAGGTGAGTGTGAGCTAAAGGCCATATCAGACTCCCAAAGCCAGCTTTTAGGTGATCTCCAAGTAGGTGAGGAGAATGTTGACACCTGGGAGTCATCGAAGAGTTAAATAGTGGCTAGTTCCTCCTCATAAATCACAAGAAGCGACAGAGTCAGTGAATTCTGAGCAATGACAAGTGACAGTCTCAGGACAGGGGCTGCTAGGGACAGTGTGAGCCCAGAACCTCGGGGCAGTGGATTGCCAGAGAACCACTCTCCACACGACCTCTTTGCCAGCCTGGGAACCTCGAGATAGAAGTTGAGGCCAGGGCTCACACTGCTTCCGCGAAGCTGCAGGAGAAATTGGACTCAAAACCTAAAAGGCAGAATGAGATGGAATCCAGATATACTGATAGAAAAAGAGAATATCCCCCAGAGCAAGAGAAGATAGCAAAAAGGATGTTCTACCTATACTCTATACTGAGAACCAAGGCTGAGGTTGTGTCTGGTACCTGTGGGAAAGATGACAACCCATTGGGCCTTATCCTTTATACTTGCTTGTAAATACTGCCTTTCACCAAGTAAATGTTTGATTGTTTTTATGAACTTCGTGTCTCCCAGATTGACTGTTGCTCTGGTTCCAGAAGATGGATTCCAGGAGTCAGACAAGGCTTGCAGCCTTGAAGTAAGTGTGATGCATCTCACACACAGCAGCACACCCGGACTGGGACATGAGTTATCTGTAAAATGCCAAAGTGAGTGGGAACAGATGCTTGCCCATGACTACCTCGCCTGGACATCTTACACTTGTGGGGTGATATTTTAGTGTTTTCTATCTATATTAGTGCAATTATTCAACATTATAAATACATAAATACATACTTAAATCATTTATTTTACCGTACCAGTTCTAATCCAAGACTATTAAATACACTGTTATCACAGCTGGAGTCATCTCGTCATCATTTTCACACCTAATAACAGTAAAACTAGTGATGTGCTTACTATCCTAAACCTTCATCACCCTTTGTATAGACATCTGGATAGCATACAGTATGTCAACTTTTATACTCTATGACAATTCCCAAGGACAAATAGATATTTTTTCAGTGTAGTCTCAAAGATAGTTGTTATGTTAATACCATTCATATAAGAATGTTTGAAAAGTTCAAAGGCGAGATGATGGAGAACTGAGCATACTTCCACCTGTCTTATTCAATCACATGTTCTAATCATAGTTTCACAGAACAATGCCACTAACATCTTAACTATGCCCTTTGTGTATTAAATGGCTTATCGCTGTATTTATTAATCACACTTAATGCACTTAATGAGTGCCATATTTTCATAATAGACACATCTATCAGTAGGGCCTTATGTAGGTTTATAGAAACAAATTAATGGTACCTACTGTATATGGAGATTAATACTATAGCAAGCAAATTTTCTAAACGGGTTTAAGAACTGTAATGTTTAATGATTTAGAAAAGCATACAATAACATTTTTATGACAATCCAAAAAGCCTGACTAGGGCTGGTTTCACACTTGCGTTTAGTAACGCTGCGTTTGTACCGCATATAAATGCATGCGTCATGTTTTCCTATGTTTAACATTAAAAACGCATGCGTTTTTTTTGTACGCGTTTGGCTGCGTTTGGCGACGCATGCGTTTTTACGATGCATGCTTCCTGCCGCGGAAATGCAACATCTAGTAATTTTCAGAGGCGTCTATTTGGCGCATGGAAACGCATGCGTTCATTTGCGTTTGATTTGCGTCCAAAAAATACATTGCTGTCTATGTAAACGCATGCGGTTTTACGCACATGCGTTTGGTTGCGTTTTTGAACGCATGCGTTTCAATTGAGATAACCATGTCTAGACACTGATGAGCCACCCCCTACCATCAAGGTGATAAAAGGGAGGTTGGGGACAGTTTCAGGACACTTCTCACCAGACTCTCAAGAAGACAAGACACTGGCAGGCCGCATTTTGGAGGACAAGACCCTGATCAATGTGAGTATATCCTAGGCAAAGCCTTTATTTTATATTTTTTGGCTCTACATGTCCTAATTTCTTCCATTTATTTCTTTCTACATGCATCAGAATGTCTTCTTCGGAGTCTTCATCTGGTGAGGAGTTTGAGCCACATCGGTCGGAAGTGGAGCATGTCAGTGAGGTGAGTATTTGCCTCTTCAGCTTGGTAAGTATTTAGTGTCACATCAACACATGTGACAATTTGATTTTTCCTTTTTTTTAGAGCACTTCTACTGAGGCACAGACCGGGCAGGAGCAGCGTAGTCAAGCTCCGGTTTGAAGACGACAGCGGGTACGTATATAAGGCTGACAGTCCTATTCTTGAATCTTCCTTTCTTTACACTCGTATTTCTTTAATTTTTTCTTCTGGAATCCTTTTGTATGTTGACTTTCCAATTCATGCCATTTCTTAGCATCTGTTGTCTTTTTTTTCCTTATGTAATTGACCAAACTTTAATGACTTTCTTTAATTTTTAGGTTTCACAACGGGACGAAGACCTGATCGACAATGGCCTCCTAATAACCCTGGTCCAGGAGCGAGTCCCATTGTGGGACAGCCGGGATCCACTGCATTCGATCAACACCATGCTCTGGCGCTTATGGAATTAGGTGGCCTAAACAATGTGGGATGGCTGGGACAACGCCCCGCCACGGGTCCGTAGTGCATTTGGTAAGTATTGCACTGCAGTGTGAAGCAGCAGAGACCTTGGCCGTGCTCATTTGACTGTGTGTGATGAAAGAAACTCTCCAGAGTTTCTCTCATCACACGCAGTTGTCTGTGCGTGGCAAAAAGTCAATTTCCTGACCATAATGTGTTTTTTTTAACAGTGGACAAAGTAAAAACACGTTGGCATTCGATGAAGGACCGCTTCAACAAAGACCTGCGCCAAGAGAGTCGTGTTGCCAGTGGTTCAGGAGCTGGGATCAGAACTTACAAGTATCATCGAGCTCTGTCATTTTTAAGACCAGTCCTTGCCCAGAGAACGTAAGTATTTCTCACATGCTTCCGGTTGTATGGAATTGACATAATCTGTATTTTTAAATTCCACAGGATTTAGCGTCTGGTTAATTTTTGGTATTAATTTTCTGTTTCCTTTTTTCACAGCACATACAGCACGACTGTCGGCCCAGGTTCTGGAGCGGTCCTTCATCCGACAGCCACGGACCTGTCCCAGCCTTCCAGCAGCGCAGCAGCAGGTGGGCCTTCCACACTAACTGGAGACCAGGGAGCTGGTCCATCAGGTCTTCCCCTTTCGCAGTCCTCTTCCACTGCCCCATTTTTTGGGGCTCATCCCGGCAGCAGCAGAGGGCTTTGGACAGGTCACTCATGCCCGAGTTTTTGCACTTGAGCTTGGTTTTACACGACGCAATCAAGGCTTTAGGTGACCGAATGGATGCCTCTCATAACCTCTTGAATGCCCGTATCCAGGAGGTCAACAAAAGCCTTGATCAAGTGAAAGCCGACCTCCAGAGGCCAGCTCATCTTTTTTAACCAAATTGAGCAGGGCATGTCGGAACACCTTACCCCTCATCTCCAGCTCAGTGTGATGCAGGCCTGCAATGCTGCTTACGTGCAGGCTATGCAGCATAGGCGGTATTTCCAGCAGACAGTGGTGGCATATCCAACTGTGCCGTCACTGTCACGATTAACCTCAATGCCGACCTCTGCTGCATACCACTGCACGGCCACCTCAATTCCTTCCACAGGCGGACTCCACTACAGCGCCAACACCATGACGAGTGCAGTTGGACATCCCACCGCCACCACCGTGACAACCGCTGCTCCGGCTTGGACCTCCTCCACTGACACCACGATGCAGCAGGACCCTGGTGTGGCTTTTCGGACCGGCCCCACCACAACGCAGCAGGACCCTGGCATGGCCGTTTGCTCGACAAGCGCTATGGACTGTGAGACAGTGCAGCCGGACCCTGACAGGTCACCCGCCACCACACCACGGCATATGAGCCCAACAAGACGTCCCTCCTACCAGGCAAAAACAAAACAAAAACTCAGAAAAAAAACCTCTTAGTATTCCTCCCCCTTCACCTACCAATGTGTCTGTATTGTCAGTTTTGTCTCACCCTTCCAGTGCGTCTCAAGCCTCTCATGTGTCAATCCCCATCCCGAACTTCCAGACCCTTCTAGTTTCATTGCCCCTTCTCCTGCCACCTCTGCGTCGTCCACGGTTAGCCAGGCCTCAGTTCTTCACACCCCCGTTTACATCACTCTACCCCAAGGTGGCGCGGTAAAAAAAAAATAAGTTTTTGACTTTGTTAACAACATAAAACAAGTTTGATTTGCCACAATTATGTTTGGTTTATTGTGTCTATCGCCGCCGGCAACACACACCGTGCACCAAGAAACTTCGTCACACACTTATTTTTTGGGCCACAACATATCTCCAGTAGTTAAAAATACAAGACTGCAGCTATATGTGTGTCTTTAGTATACAGATATGAGGTGGGCCCAAAAATATAACATGTATCTCCATAATCTCTTTTTGTCTATGCCTAGTGTGGCAGTATGAAGAGAAAATGGTGGAAATACAGTGCAGTCCTCTACTGAACAGGTCAGGTGTCCAAAAACTCATTAGTTATGACACCTGACCTGTTGAGTAGATAACTGCCTTGTATAACCACCATTTTCTCTTCTTTATACATAATCGATTACACACAAATTGAGGGGACAATGGTTGTCACACGCTACATATCTATGCTCACCTGCCCAGAAATAGTGAATTCATGAGCCTGTATATGTTAATCATGAATTCATTATTTCTGACACCTGACTTGATGAGTATAGACAGCATGATAGTGATTGTCTCTCCATTTTGTGTCCAATGGATACATGAGAAGAGAATCATGACGTAATGACGTCAACAAGCTTACCAATAAAGCAACATGGCTGCGATTACTATCAGTATGTGGCCAGTGTTTTATATCAGTATTTGTAAACCAAAACAAGGAGAGGAACAATTAGAGGTAAATTATGATAACATAATAACTAGCACCTCTGCCTGTATCACCCACTTCTGGTTTTGGATTACAAAAAATGATATTAAATACAGATCAAATACTGCCAGTTTTTGGACAACCTTGGTTTGGAGAGGAAAAAGATAGGAGACATGGTCAACACAACCAACACTAAAGTTTATTAATGTGAAATATTATTTTCATTGTAGAAAGTTACTGGAAAAGATAAAGTTACAACAGTACATTTACACTACATTGTCCTGCCATGACACTCGGCCAATATCTGAATAAAAAAGGCAGCAAATTGGTCCCGCATGAGACCAACGGCTGCAGTTGACCGCAGCGGGTGATACTGGAAATCAGGCAATGGGTGTGCAACAGGTTCATCCAGTTCAATGTTGGGTCGCTCCTTAGTCATTATGTAATTGTGGAGAACCACACAGGCTTTGACCACCTCGTCAACTGTTTCCACTTTTAGATTTATGGCTGATGCAAGAATGCGCCATTTAGCGACCAGAATGCCAAAGGTACACTCTACTGTTCTTCGGGCCCTGGTCAGTCTGTAGTTAAAGATCCTTCTAGTGTGGTTCAAGTCCCGACTGGAATAGGGCTTCAGTAGATTCTCACACATCTGGAAGGCCTCATCCCCAACCATAACAAATGGCATTGGTGGACCTTGAGTGTTGGGGAGAGGCTGTAGCGGGGAAAAATTGAAATTGTTGCCATACACACGCCGGCCCATATCCGAGTTTTTGAAAGTCTGGGAATCGTTGCCACGGCCAAAAGCTCCAATGTCCACGGCGATGAAGCGACAGTCCGCATCAGCGATTGCAATGAGCACTACAGAAAAATATTTCTTATAGTTAAAAAACTCCGATCCGGTTCTTTCAGGTTTGATAATGCGGATGTGCTTTCCATCCACCGCTCCTAGACAGTTGAGGAAATCACACACATTCCAGAATTTTTCTGCAATTTCACGCCACATGTCCGCGGTGGGTAGGGGTAAAAACTCATCCCGGAGTACATTCCACAATGCCCGACAGGTGTCCACAACTATTCCAGACAGGGTGGATATTCCAAGCCGGTATTGGAAGTGGAGGGATGATAAACTCTCACCTGTAGCCAGAAATCTGGAAGAAAAACACAAAAAAAATTACAATCTATTCTTTTTATGGTGTGGTTACCCCCCAAAAAAAGGAAAATACACAAAAAATACATGTCAGAAAAACCTAAATTTGGACTGTCATTGGTTTAGATTTTGAACGTACCTTAATGTCAACAGCAGACGTTCCTCGGGTGGAATCGCTCTATGGAGCTGGGTTTCCTGTCACTGTATGGCTCCTTGGACACGAGAAAGCAAATCCCGGAACTATTCTTGCAACATTCGCGTGTACTCCTGGAATTTCTCCGGGTTGGCATTCAGCTCGGCATAGAGCGTGTGATAGGCTCCACGGCTCTCACGTAGTTCAATAATGGGGTGCCTCCAAAAACGCCTAGATTGTCTCCTTCTCCATCTTTTGCGATTTCAGTCTTGCTCCCAAGCAAAAGCACAGGCAAGAAACAGCTTGAAGCTGAAATCCAAGTTGAAATAAAAGCTCTCCATGCAGAGATCCATCATGACACAGGATACAGTAGCAAACTGTTAAAATTTCAGTAGCCCTAGGGTCTATATATAGAGATCCCATCATATACGCCCTCTCTAGTCCCATTGGTGGTGTCTGGTTATCTTGATTTTTCTCTTGTGAAATTTCTCTTCTTGGGCAACAAAAACGCAAACGCAGGAAAAAACGCATGTAAACGCGTAAAAACGCAGCGTTTTTTAAGCCGCATGCGTTAACGCATGCGTCTAAAAAACACTGCGTTTGTACGCATTTACATGCATTTTTCCACCACTTGCAGATGCGTTTAAAATGCTGCAGATTAAAACGCAAATGTGAAACCAGCCTTAAATGTATTTATGTCCCTTAAAAAATGATAGATTACAAAGTCAACTTCTGATATTGTGAGCGTTGGTAAGGACTGGGATTGAAGGTAGTGATGACAATGTCTGAGGCACTGATGAATATGTTGAAAGAATAAATTAATAAATTGAATAAAATATATAAATGTTAATTATTAATCCAAAATGTCCATTTTTCAAAGCTATTTTAAGAATTTTGTGATATTTTGCAATTACACTTTTTGTTGTTTTCAGTTTGTACTTGACACATACTGACTTGCTTTCATTTGTTTATCAGTTTAGTACCCATTAGAGATGAGAAAATATATTTCAGTGGAAATGAATTCTACTCGAATTTCCAAAAATCCACTATATTCTGAATCATAAAAGACCTTCAAAGTGTTAAGAAATAGCAAAAAAACTTATAACCAACTTGGACGTCTCCGCAACCTCAGAACTCTTGCGCAATAATGAGAAAGATGATGGTGTAATAAATTTGCTCGGAAAACAATCGCCAAGAATAAATTCGGCACGAATATGGCACATTTGGATTCATGATCAGAAACAAGAGCAAAATTTTATAAAAATCTGTAAAAACTGGTAACACTCAGTAATATGTGCTGGAAAAATATTTGTGTTGCCACAAAAGTATTTTCACCACTTTTGCAACGATAATGGTGGTGAATCATGAGCATTTTGCATGTGTTTGAGGAGGGGAGGGGGTTTGCTGAGCTCAGAAGTGAGTCGTTCTCATAAACTTTATTTTGTTCCATAACTTTATGTGTGCACATTGCGGCTAGCAAATCAGGGTGCAGGAAACATCCACAATGTCCTGACACCCAGCTTGTGTTATTGGCTGCTGAAATCACATCTCTCTTCATATAAAGAGCGGACAACTTGTTTTAGCGCCATTTTGACACTGTAGCAGTGCAGAGAGGCTGCTACTGACGCTTCCACTATTAGCAGCAAGATTTTAGCTAGTTAGCTAAGTTGTATATGAGTCAGATAGTGTAGCTAGCTAGTGTCCAGTGTGGCTGATACATTTACCTTCCAGCATTTTTTTTACCATTACTGAGATCCACAGACAAAACCAGCAGGGCACATGTCCTACAAGTCTGTTGTGCACGCCTTCCATTGTGCTCCATCCATGAATATAGCATTCTAAATAATATTTTTTCAGTAGCTAAGTGTGAAACAGCCTGCTGTATTCCACCTTGTCATTTTGTGCTGAGGTAATATAAAACTGTCTGCAGACCTAAGGCACATAAAAAAAATTATAATTTTTCAGTTGCAAAAAGTAAGACAGCCTGCCATCTCCCACTTTATCATTTTGTTGGGTTGAAATTAAGCTGTCTGCAAATCTCACGAACATAACCAAAACATTTTTCTGTTGCTAAATGTCATACAGTAAGGGACCTAACTTTCAAATAGTTTGTCGCATCTACTGTGTTATAGAGGCCTGATCCAGAGGCAAACAAATAATGCTTCTGTTCCTAGTGTCATACAGTAAGGGACCTGAGTTTAAAATAGTTTGTAGCATCTAGTGTGTTATAGAGGCCTGATCCAGAGGCCACCAAAGAAATCTTCTGTTCCTACTGTCATAGAAAAGGGGACCTGACTTTAAAATTGTTTGTAGCATCTAATGTTTTAAAGAAGCCTGATCCAGAGGCCACAAAAAAATTATTGTTTTCCTAACGTCTTACAGTAGGGAACTGTTATGTTTGCTAATGACAGGTGTTATGAAGGCAATCCAGAAACACAGTGTGCTTAGCGATCAGAGCGCACACAGTGATCTGACAAATACCCAAAAATACAAGAACGAGCTCTGAGACGTGGAAACTCTGTAGACTGCACACCTGATCCTATCCTAAACACAACTAAAAGCGGCTGTGGATTGCGCCTAACAACTACCTAGGCAACTCGGCACAGCCTAAGAAACTAGCTAGCCTGAAGATAGAAAAATAGGCCTGACTTGCCCCAGAGAAATTCCCCAAAGGAAAAGGCAGCCCCCCACATATAATGACTGTGAGTAAGATGAAAAGACAAAACGTAGGGATGAAATAGATTCAGCAAAGTGGGGCCCGATATTCTAGGACAGAGCGAGGACAGTAAAGCGAACTTTGCAGTCTACAAAAAACCCTAAAGCAAAACCACGCAAAGGGGGCAAAAAAAACCCACCGTGCCGAACTAACGGCACGGCGGTACACCCTTTGCGTCTCAGAGCTTCCAGCAAAACAAAAGACAAGCTGGACAGAAAAAAAGCAACAAAAAAGCAAAAAGCACTTAGCTATACAGAGCAGCAGGTCACAGGAACAATCAGGAGAAGCTCAGATCCAACACTGAAACATTGACAAGGAGCAAGGATAGCAGCATCAGGCGGAGTTAAGTAATGAAGCAGTTAACGAGCTCACCAGAACACCTGAGGGAGGAAGCTCAGAAGCTGCAGTACCACTTGTGACCACAGGAGTGAATTCAGCCACAGAATTCACAACAGTACCCCCCCCTTGAGGAGGGGTCACCGAACCCTCACCAGAGCCCCCAGGCCGACCAGGATGAGCCACATGAAAGGCACGAACAAGATCGGGAGCATGGACATCAGAGGCAAAAACCCAGGAATTATCTTCCTGAGCATAAACCTTCCATTTAACCAGATACTGGAGTTTCCGTCTAGAAACACGAGAATCCAAAATCTTCTCCACAATATACTCCAATTCCCCCTCCACCAAAACCGGGGCAGGAGGCTCAACAGATGGAACCATAGGTGCCACGTATTTCCGCAACAACGACCTATGGAATACATTATGTATGGAAAAGGAGTCTGGGAGGGTCAAACGAAAAGACACAGGATTGAGAACCTCAGAAATCCTATACGGACCAATAAAACGAGGTTTAAATTTAGGAGAGGAAACCTTCATAGGAATATGACGAGAAGATAAGCAAACCAGATCCCCAACACGAAGTCGGGGACCCACACGGCGTCTGCGATTAGCGAAAAGTTGAGCTTTCTCCTGGGACAAGATCAAATTGTCCACTACCTGAGTCCAGATCTGCTGCAACCTATCCACCACAGAATCCACACCAGGACAGTCCGAAGACTCAACCTGTCCTGAAGAGAAACGAGGATGGAACCCAGAATTGCAAAAAAAATGGAGAAACCAAGGTAGCCGAGCTGGCCCGATTATTAAGGGCGAACTCAGCCAACGGCAAAAAGGACACCCAATCATCCTGGTCTGCAGAAACAAAACATCTCAGATATGTTTCCAAGGTCTGATTGGTTCGTTCGGTCTGGCCATTAGTCTGAGGATGGAAAGCCGAGGAAAAGGATAGGTCAATGCCCATCCTACCACAAAAGGCTCGCCAAAACCTTGAAACAAACTGGGAACCTCTGTCAGAAACAATATTCTCAGGAATGCCATGCAACCAAACCACATGCTGAAAGAACAAAGGTACCAAATCAGAGGAGGAAGGCAATTTAGCCAAGGGCACCAGATGGACCATTTTAGAAAAGCGATCACAGACCACCCAAATGACTGACATCTTTTGAGAAACGGGAAGGTCAGAAATGAAATCCATCGAAATATGTGTCCAAGGCCTCTTTGGGACCGGCAAGGGCAAAAGCAACCCACTGGCACGAGAACAGCAGGGCTTAGCCCTAGCACAAATCCCACAGGACTGCACAAAAGTACGTACATCCCGTGACAGAGATGGCCACCAGAAGGATCTAGCCACTAACTCTCTGGTACTAAAGATTCCAGGATGACCAGCCAACACCGAACAATGAAGTTCAGAGATAAGTTTATTAGTCCACCTATCAGGGACGAACAGTTTCTCTGCTGGACAACGATCAGGTTTATTCGCCTGAAATTTTTGCAGCACCCGCCGCAAATCAGGGGAGATGGCAGACACAATGACTCCTTACTTGAGGATACCCGCTGGCTCAGATAAACCCGGAGAGTCGGGCACAAAACTCCTAGACAGAGCATCCGCCTTCACATTTTTAGAGCCCGGAAGGTACGAAATCACAAAGTCGAAGCGGGCAAAAAATAACGACCAACGGGCCTGTCTAGGATTCAAGCGCTTGGCAGTCTCGAGATAAGTCAAGTTCTTATGATCAGTCAATACCACCACGCGATGCTTAGCTCCTTCAAGCCAATGACGCCACTCCTCGAATGCCCACTTCATGGCCAGCAACTCTCGATTGCCCACATCATAATTACACTCAGCGGGCGAAAACTTCCTGGAAAAGAAAGCACATGGTTTCATCACTGAGCAATCAGAACCTCTCTGTGACAAAACCGCCCCTGCTCCAATCTCAGAAGCATCAACCTCGACCTGGAACGGAAGAGAAACATCTGGCTGACACAACACAGGGGCAGAACAAAAACGACGCTTCAACTCCTGAAAAGCTTCCACAGCAGCAGAAGACCAATTAACCAAATCAGCACCCTTCTTGGTCAAATCGGTCAATGGTTTGGCAATGCTAGAAAAATTACAGATGAAGCGACGATAAAAATTAGCAAAGCCCAGGAACTTTTGCAGACTTTTCAGAGATGTCGGCTGAATCCAATCCTGGATGGCTTGGACCTTAACAGGATCCATCTCGATAGTAGAAGGGGTAAAGATGAACCCCAAAAATGAAACTTTCTGCACACCGAAGAGACACTTTGATCCCTTCACAAACAAAGAGTTAGCACGCAGGACCTGAAAAACCATTCTGACCTGCTTCACATGAGACTCCCAATCATCTGAGAAGATCAAAATGTCATCCAAGTAAACAATCAGGAATTTATCCAGATACTCACGGAAGATGTCATGCATAAAAGACTGAAACACAGATGGAGCATTGGCAAGTCCGAACGGCATCACTAGATACTCAAAATGACCCTCGGGCGTATTGAATGCAGTTTTCCATTCATCTCCTTGCCTGATTCTCACCAGATTATACGCACCACGAAGATCTATCTTAGTGAACCAACTAGCCCCCTTAATCCAAGCAAACAAGTCAGATAACAATGGCAAGGGATACTGAAATTTAACTGATCTTATTAAGAAGGCGGTAATCAATACACGGTCTCAGCGAACCATCCTTCTTGGCTACAAAGAAGAACCCTGCTCCCAGTGGTGATGACGATGGGCGAATATGTCCCTTCTCCAGGGATTCCTTCACATAACTGCGCATAGCGGCGTGTTCGGGCACGGATATATTAAATAATCGACCTTTAGGGAATTTACTACCAGGAATCAAATTGATAGCACAATCACAATCCCTATGCGGAGGTAGAGCATCGGACTTGGGCTCTTCAAATACATCCTGATAATCAGACAAGAACTCTGGGACCTCAGAAGGGGTGGATGACGAAATCGACAAAAAAGGAACATCACCATGTACCCCCTGACAACCCCAGCTGGATACCGACATGGAATTCCAATCCAATACTGGATTATGGGTTTGTAGCCATGGCAACCCCAACACGACCACATCATGCAGATTATGCAACACCAGAAAGCGAATAACTTCCTGATGTGCAGGAGCCATGCACATGGTCAGCTGGGCCCAGTATTGAGGTTTATTCTTGGCCAAAGGTGTAGCATCAATTCCTCTCAATGGAATAGGACACCGCAAAGGCTCCAAGAAAAACCCACAACGTTTAGCATAATCCAAATCCATCAGATTCAGGGCAGCGCCCGAATCCACAAACGCCATGACAGAAAACGACGACAAAGAGCATATCAAGGTAATGGACAGAAGGAATTTGGACTGTACAGTACCAATGACGGCAGACCTAGCGGACCGCTTAGTGCGCTTAGGACAATCAGAAATAGCATGAGTGGAATCACCACAGTAGAAACACAGACCATTCAGACGTCTGTATTCCTGCCGTTCAACTCTAGTCATAGTCCTATCGCACTGCATAGGCTCAGGTTTAACCTCAGGCAGTACCGCCAAATGGTGCACAGATTTACGCTCGCGCAAGCGTCGACCGATCTGAATGGCCAAAGACAAAGACTCATTCAAACCAGCAGGCATAGGAAATCCCACCATGACATCCTTAAGAGCCTCAGAGAGACCCTTTCTGAACAAAGCTGCCAGCGCAGATTCATTCCACTGAGTGAGTACTGACCATTTCCTAAATTTCTGACAATATACTTCTATATCATCCTGACCCTGGCACAAAGCCAGCAAATTTTTCTCAGCCTGATCCACTGAATTAGGCTCATCGTACAGCAATCCGAGCGCCAGGAAAAACGCATCGACACTACTCAATGCAGGGTCTCCTGGCGCAAGAGAAAATGCCCAGTCTTGAGGGTCGCCGCGCAAAAAAGAAATAATAATCAAAACCTGTTGAATAGGATTACCAGAAGAATGAGGTTTCAAGGCCAGAAATAGCTTACAATTATTTTTGAAACTTAGAAACTTAGTTCTATCTCCAAAAAACAAATCAGGAATAGGAATTCTTGGTTCTAACATAGATTTCTGATCAATAGTATCTTGAATTTTTTGTACATTTATAACGAGATTATCCATTGAAGAGCACAGACCCTGAATATCCATGTCCACACCTGTGTCCAGAATCACCCAAATGTCTAGGGGAAAAAAAAAAAAATGATGTCAGAACTTTTTCTTTCCCTCTATTGAGAATCATTAGTTGGGCTCCTTGTACTGTTATATTTGCTAATGACAGGTGTTATGAAGGCAATCCAGAAACACAGTGTGCTTAGCGATCAGAGCGCACACAGTGATCTGACAAATACCCAAAAATACAAGAACGAGCTCTGAGACGTGGAAACTCTGTAGACTGCACACCTGATCCTATCCTAAACACAACTAAAAGCGGCTGTGGATTGCGCCTAACAACTACCTAGGCAACTCGGCACAGCCTAAGAAACTAGCTAGCCTGAAGATAGAAAAATAGGCCTGACTTGCCCCAGAGAAATTCCCCAAAGGAAAAGGCAGCCCCCCACATATAATGACTGTGAGTAAGATGAAAAGACAAAACGTAGGGATGAAATAGATTCAGCAAAGTGGGGCCCGATATTCTAGGACAGAGCGAGGACAGTAAAGCGAACTTTGCAGTCTACAAAAAACCCTAAAGCAAAACCACGCAAAGGGGGCAAAAAAAACCCACCGTGCCGAACTAACAGCACGGCGGTACACCCTTTGCGTCTCAGAGCTTCCAGCAAAACAAAAGACAAGCTGGACAGAAAAAAAGCAACAAAAAAGCAAAAAGCACTTAGCTATACAGAGCAGCAGGTCACAGGAACAATCAGGAGAAGCTCAGATCCAACACTGAAACATTGACAAGGAGCAAGGATAGCAGCATCAGGCGGAGTTAAGTAATGAAGCAGTTAACGAGCTCACCAGAACACCTGAGGGAGGAAGCTCAGAAGCTGCAGTACCACTTGTGACCACAGGAGTGAATTCAGCCACAGAATTCACAACAGGGAACATCTAATAATTGCTGTTGGAGAAAATAGCGCAGAATAGGGAATTATCCGAGAATATTCGAGGTTAATACAATTAAATTGTACTCACCAAACAGAGCTGTTATTAGAGCATGTAGGTTTATCCACTGCAGCAGATCCACCAGTAACTGGATGACAGAGTTATATAGATTAATGGGAAAGCATGGATTTGATCTGCACTGCCGAATAACTGAAGATCCAGAAATATTCACGTACTAAAGTGTGGCTTATTCAACGCATTTTGAGGTACAATGAATTCTTCATCAGGATGTGCCACATGACCTCTTCATCAGGATATTCCACATGTACAGTATGTGGCAATCCTGATGAAGAGGTCATTGTACCTTGAAACGCGTTAAATAAACCACACTTTAGAACGTGAGTATTTCTGGATCTTCAGTAGGCGACACCTGACTTTTAAATTGTGTGTAGCATATCTTCTTTCTCATACAGGCCTAATCCACACTCAAATAATTCTTTCTTCTGTAATTAGTGCGATACAGCATGACATATTTCACCTTGGAATTTACTGCTGCTGATATTCAACTGTTTGCAACTTTTAGTTCCAAATACTGTGCTCCTACCACACTATCTGATCAATATGCCTGAGAAAAAGTGAGACCGTGGTGGAAGGGGAATTAGGCTTGATGTTCATGGTGTAAGTGGGGTAGCTGGTAAACTTAGTGAAAGCACTAGTGAAAAAACACAACATCACATCCTATGCAAAGACACATGACAACTTCTTTTACTGAATTGGCTACTCCACTAACTTTCTTTGGCAGACGCACAGTGGTACACCTTGTTGATGAGACCCAGAAAGAGCATATGCTCAAGTGGATGGCAAATGCAGCTTCAACTGGCCTCTTCTCTTCTTCCACCTCAATGTCACACCCAGTACAGTCCACAGAGGTGGCACTCAGGTTACCTTTGCTTCCCACCACGTCCCATCTCTCCAACCGTACAACTGACTGTACAGAACCACAGATGGGTGAGTCTGAAGAGTTGTTTGCACATTCTATGCAATGGTCATCAGAAGTGTACTCTAAAGCTTCACAGAGTCAAGAGGAGGAAATCTGCACCGATGCCCCAAATTTTTTATCTTGGATGTGGGGCAGGACTTAGTAGGGTCTGAACAGCATCCTGACCCTCGTCATCAGACGTTAACCCCTGGGGGGAGGTGATCCTGATGAGACTCAGATATCTGAGGCTGACGCGGACTGTACTGTTCTATCAGAGCAGGAAGAGGAGGAGGGCGACTCCAAGAGCGAGGAATGTGATAACACAGAGGATGATGATGATGATGATGAGGTGTTAGATCCCAGTTGGGGTGAACATAGAGGCACACAGCTGAGTAGGTAATCTGAGGAGGAAGACGAGAAAGTTACATTGCGCCATGCATCACAGACACCTACTGATGCAGCCATGAAGAGAAATGCATTCACAGCCACAACTGTGGTCATGTCCAACAGCTTCCATGAGTTTGCAGCTCATAGGGGTGGCAAGGGTTGCCTAGCCTGGGCCTTTTCTGCCACTGCAAATTATGAACCTCAGAAAAAGTTAGCTTAGGTACAAAAGTAAAAATTTGTAAATCTTTATTTATACATTGTTAGGCAGCCGTCACACTAGCAGTATTTGGTCAGTATTTTACATCAGTATTTGTAAGCCAAAGCCAGGAGTGGGTGATAAATGCAGAAGTGGTGACGTGTTTCTGTTATACTTTTCCTCTATTTGTTCCACTCCTGGTTTTGGCTTACAAATACTGATGTAAAATACTGACCAAATACTGCTAGTGTGACGGCAGCCTTAAACTAGAACATATATAAAAAAAAGTACTAATGCTAAATCAGAGGCCGCAAATCCAATAACAGTCTAGGGAGACCTTAATTCACCATTAGCTCATAAGTAAAGTCTTAATTAGCATAGGCATATATTGAATGCTGGAAGATACTTTAAGAAAATTTAAATAGTTATTAAAAAGATGCAAATAAATAATGCATACGATATAATCCTATAAAGTGCTTGTTTCAAAAATAAAGTTCTATAGCTTACAATGCATACCAAGTACAGACATTAAATATATATTAAATGCTGAAAGGTGCTTTATAAATATAGACTGCTGCTAAAAAACATGCAAAAATAATTGTGCATTCAATGTAATGCAAAGTGCTGTAGGATTCATATGCATGTCAAAATAAGCATGATCAAATAAAGGGAACTTACATATGCAAGGTCTGATGTAGGTACTCCCACCGCCCCAACGTGCGCTTCATCATTGCACTTCCTCAGGAGGCACGTGTCGGGGAGGGAGGTCAGCACATATATGTGGCAGAAGGGCCAATAGCATCCTAAAAACACATGTGTATGCAATTATTTATTCCTTGGACAGCACGGTGGCGCAGTGGTTAGCACTGCAGCCTTGCAGCGCTGGAGTCCTGGGTTCTAATCCCACCCTGGACAACATCCGCAAAGAGTTTGTATGTTCTCTCCGTGTTTGCATGGGTTTCCTCCGGGTACTCCGGTTTCCTTCCACATTCCAAAGACATACTGATAGGGAATTTAGATTGTGAGCCCCATCGGGGACAGCGATGATAATGTGTGCAAACTGTGAAGCACTGCAGAATATGTTAGCTCTATATAAAAGTAAAGATTATTATTATTAATTATTTTAACTGCGGAGAAGGCGACGCATGTTCGATCAATCTCTGATATAAATGAACAAATGAACTTCAAATTATGAGCAAACTCACGTGATCTGCCAACTTTGAAAAAAAATTAAGTAGAGGTAAAAAATTCAATAATTTCATTTCTACATGTGTGAACCTTCACATGCTCAATCATAATGCATTACTGTTGGAATCCCACTGCGCAAAAATGGAGACCAATGAACCTCAACAATCATCAGCCATCCCATCAATCGCATCTTCTGCTTCTTCCTCCTCCTCTGTTATCATGCCAACTGTTGAAAAGCAGAACCCAATCAAGTCACGCTGACTGAGAGCCCACCGTCAGCTGTAATGGAAGTGAACATGCCTGCTGTTTTTGACCGATCTCTGAGAACGAGCACACCTCAACTTTCTCAATCCACCGTAACATCTCCACCTTCACCTCTCTCACAGTCCAGAAGTTTGTCCAGTTCACAGTACTCCGCCTTCTCTCAGCACTGCAGCAAACCCATGGTTCTGCAGTTGTGGTCATGTAAAAGATTGTTTGCTTCAATGCATGACAATGCTAAGAGGTTGAACTCCACCATCTCCAGTCAACTGCAGGTAAATGCTGCCTTTTCGCCTGGTAGATACAGATGGTTTCTGAAAGCTGATGGCCATCGCAGACCCCCAGTACCAATTGCCCAGTTGCCATTACTTTTCTAAGAAAGCTGTGCCTGAGCTACACCAGCATGTCACAGACAACATCACCCGTTCCTTGACTAAATCTCTGTCTGCCAGGGTGCATTTTACCAGAGACACTTGGATGAGTAAGCATGGTTAAGGGCGTTACATCTCGCTGATTGGGCACTGGGTGACTCTGGTGGCTGTGAGAGCAAGTGCTGCTCTGCAAGTCTTGGAATCCCCAAGGCTTGCAGGACAAGCTTCTATATTTAACACTTCCTTCACTGCAACTGCTTCCTCCTCTATCTCCTCTAGGGCTTCCATTTGCACTCTCAACCTCTGTACTGCACAGCCAGGGTTCAACGCAATCAGGCAGTGTTAAAATTGATATGCCTTAGAGATTGCAGTCATACAGCTGAAGAGTTGTAACATAGTAACATAGTTTTTAATGTTGAAGAAAGACTTTAAGTCCATCTAGTTCAACCTGTATCCTAGCCTAACATGCCCTAACATGTTGATACAGAGGATGGCAAAAAAAGCCATGTGGCAAACAGTAAGCTCCACATTGGGGAAAAAAAATTCCTTCCTGACTCCACATACGGCAATCAGACTAGTTCCCTGGATCAACGCCCTATCAAGGGATATAGTGTATATAACCTGTAATGCTGTAAACCATGAAAGCTCATTTGACATTTATCAGCCCAAGCATCTAGTTTACATAAATCATCCTGTAATATAAACTTGTCCTCCCCAGTATTGATTATCCTGCAGAGTTTAGTGTCATCTGCAAAAATGGAAATTCTAGTTTGTATGCCCCCTAAAGGTCATTAATAAATATGTTAAAGAGAAGCGGGCCTAATACTGAACCCTGTGGTACCCCAATTTTAACTGTGACCCAGTCCGACTGTGTTCCATTAATAACCACCCTTTTTCTTACAATCCCTTGTGGACAGCTCTCCAGGCCAAGTTTGATCAATGGCAGTCTCCGCTAGACTTGCATCCAGGGAAGGCAGTGTCTGATAATGATACGAACCTGGAGGCAGCCCTATAGCGAGGCAAACTCACACACGTGCCTTCCATGACTCACATCCTCAGCCTGGTGGTACAATGCTTTCTCAGCTACTATCTTGGCCTGGGTGAGCTTCTCCAGAAAGTATGGATGCTGTGTGCTCATTTCTGCAGTTCGCACCCCTCAGGTCTTTGACTTGCATCGATACAGATGTCTTTTTCCATGCCAGTTAACAGGTTGATATGCAATGTGCTGACATGGTGGAATTCCACACTGCACAAGTTGCAGCAACTGTGGCAGCAGCAATGAGCCCTGATGCAGTATGTCATTTCGTATAGCCTTGTCCAATGCAGTACTGACGTGGCGCATATCACATTTACAGAGTGGGCACAGATTAAGGACATCTGCACCTTTTTTAACAGTTTCAAAATGGCTGCAAAGATAGTTAGCGCTAACGACGCTGTCATCAGCATCACTATTCCAGTCATCTGTATGCTGGAGCAGACTTTGAATAGCTTGCGGGAGGAGATGCTGGTCCTAGAAGAAGAGGAGGAAGCAGGGGAGAATGTGAAAAGTGTAACATTGTCTATAAGTTCAAGACTGTCGTCACACAGGCGAGTGCCAATGGAGGCTGGATTACTGTGATCGAGGGGGCTGGTGATATCATACAAAATGTTATCGAAGGTGCAAGATCTGAGGAACAAATGGAGGAGGAAGAAGTGATGGAGGAGCAATTGTCAGAAGAAAAGGATAATCCACTCATCTATGTTGTTCATGGTTGGTGAGAGGGGATGGAGGAAACAAGCATCATTGTTACCCAGCCACCAACACAGCATAGGCTTGGACCTCATGGTAGAGTCCGACATATGAGTTCCTTCTTACTGCATTATCTGCAACATAATCCGCGTTTAGTTATGATTAGGAATACTGCTGACTACTGGGTTGCAACTCTGTTAGATCCACATTATTAAACCAAATTTTGCCAAATGCTTCCTGCCCTGGAAAGGGACCCATGAATGCTGGAGTATCGAAACAGTCTTTTACATCTTGTCTGCCAATATTATTTGGAAATGTGAACACTCCTGGTTGGGTGTACACCTGCTAGATTGGGCATAGTGAAAAACCTGTTGGTCTCCATTATACTATTTCTACTGTGGTGAAATTTATGCCCCTTTGGTATTGTCTGCCAATAATTTTTGGAAATGTGAACACTCCTAGTTGGTTGTCCATCTGCTGTATTGTGCATAGTAAAAGACTTGTCGGTCCCTATTATACTATTTCTACTGTGGTGAAATTGATGCCACTTTGGTATTGTTTGGCAATATATTTTGGAAATGTGAACACTCCTGGTTGGGTGTCCATCTGCTGGATTGAGCGTAGTGGAAGACCTGTCGGTGCCAATTATACTGTTTCTACTGTAGTCAAATTGATGCCACTTTGGTATTGTCTTCCAATATTTTTTGGAAATGTGAGCACTGCTGGTTGGGTGTACACCTGCTGGATTGGACATAGTGAAAAACCTGTTGGTCCATATTATACTATTTCTACAGTGGTGAAATTGATGCCACTTTGGTATTGTCTGCCAATAATTTTTGGAAATGTGAACACTACTGGTTGGGTGTCGATCTGCTGATGGGCGTAGTAGAAGACCTGTCGGTCCCTATTATACTATTTCTACTGTACTGAAATAGATGCCACTTTGGTATTGTCATTCAATAATTTTGGAAAAATTCAACACTCCTGGTTGGGTGTCCATCTTATGGATTGGGTGTAGTGGAAGACCTGTCAATCCCTATTATACTATTTTTACTGTGGTGGAATTGATGCCAGTTTGGTATTGTCTGCCAATAATTTTTGGAAATGTGAAAACTCTTGGTTGGGTGCCTGTCTGCTGGATTGGACGTAGTGGAAGACCTTTCAATTCCTATTATACTATTTCTACTTTGAAAAAACATAAAAATTGAGCTTTGCTTGAGTTGGTACACACACAGCTTGTAAGCGCATGTTCACATTGGCCATAAAACATATAAAATTTACAAGAGAATAAATGAGCAAAAACCCTGCTGTAACTAAGTCAATAAAAAACAAAAATAGCATTTAAATAACACAGAGTTTTTAGTAATACTCTTTATGATCAAAAATAGCACAAAAGCCATCCCACCATGATAAGGTAACTCTGATCGGGACGATCCTACAGTGTCTAATGTTAAAACCATACCATGTGTCAATGTTGCCCTCAGTGTGAATAAGGGCAGACAAAAGAACAGGGCCCAACCAGTGAAACACCAGTCTGGGGAAGCCTTATATGCAATCTCTAGCTCAGTAACAGGGAGGCCACACCCCGGCCTATTATACTATTTCTACTGTGGTGAAATTGATGCCATTTTGGTATTGTCTGCCAATAATTTTTGGAAATGTGAACACTACTGGTTGAGTGTACATCTGCTGATGGGCGTAGTAGAAGACCTGTTGGTCCCTATTATACTATTTCTACTGTACTGAAATAGATGACACTTTGGTATTGTCACTCAATAATTTTGGAAAAAGTGAACACTCCTGGTTGGGTGTCCATCTTATGGATTGGGTGTAGTGGAAGACCTGTCAATCCCTATTATACTATTTCTACTGTGGTGAAATAGATGTCACTTTGGTTGTGTCTGCAACTAATTTTTGAAATTGCGTAGACTCCTTTTTGGGTCTCCTTCATGCATGTTGCCTGTTGCAGTAGGCCTCCACTTCCTTGAATTCAACTACCCATGTTACTATTCTTAAATTTTTCTGAGAATGCCTGTCTACAAAACTGATATTTGTGCCCCCTGAGTGTGGCTGAGCATAAAAGCAGGTAGAGGGGTTTCATATGGTATCAGGGCTCCATGCAAAGGAGACCGACTCCGATCTCTCACCCACCTCATCTTACTGTGACGTTCAATTGAAAGCTGTAAATGCTGTCCCAGACTCAATACCTCATGCCTGGCTATTTGCTGCAGTGCCTTGCTACAATTTGTACTGTGGGTGAATTGAGGCCACTTTTCTAGTGTATCTCTCTCATTTGATGTGTTTTGGCAGCATTTCGGGCTGTTATAAGGTGTTTTGCATGTATTTTTGCCTCCCACTGACATGAATGGCGTTCGGTTTTGTTTGGTGAATATTTGTCAAATTAATTGGCGAATATTACAAATTCGACGATCGTAATGTAAACCGAACATTGAAATATTCGTTCATCTCTAGTCATGGCCTGTGCTGCCACCTTGCACGAGCATGTGCAGGTCCCTTCCAGGCCTTTTCAAAGCCAGAAGTCAGCCCACCATGAGAGGCCCTGCAATTTCAGCACAAGTGGCAGTGAATTGAAGATGCAGCAAGAACTGGACGGGTGATGATGAGCAAAGAGGCCGGAGAGGTGAGCGATAAGGTGTATATCAGATTTTTTTTTCCAACTTACAATAATTACTGCATCTTAGTACCATTCTTAACGACATATACAGTCAAAAAAATGTACAACAGAGCACACTGTAACTGTCTTTATCATTAAAGTCAATTACTTTGTCAGCGCATGTGCCCAAATTTAGTTTTGTGGTCACTTGGAGCCATTGATAGTAGAAGCAAATGCTATGTGTAGCTAGCCTAAGTCCATAAATTTACTGCACCAGCATATTTGTAAGATAATGGAAAAAAAGATAACAAAATATGACTACCTTTTTAAAGGGGTTGTCCATCACTCGGCTACCCTTCTTAAATGCTAAAGTGTCTCAGATTTAAAAAAAACAAACAAAACAAAGAAAAACTAAAACTAAATCAGAAACTCACTTCTTGTGCAAATAAATGATTCTACGGGGATACTGGTGATGTGTCTCCCAACAGTTACATGACATTATGTAACATTACTACTGCAGTCAATAAGCGGCCTGTTGTGAATTCTGTTATCGAACTCCCTCCTGTGGTCATGAATGGTACTTCGGCGAGTTCTGTCCATGGACTCCCTCTGGTGGCTGTGAGTGGAGCTGCTGCTTCTGAGGTTCCTTCCACAGGTGACGTAGGTTATTCTTTGGCTGGCTGCTCTATTTAACTCCACTCAGATCGTTACTCCATGCCAGCTGTCAATGTTCTTGTACTGGTTTAGTTCGCTCTTGGATCTTTCTGATGACCTGTCTACTCCATCAGAAGTTAAGTCCCTGCTAGTTAATTATTTGTTCATTGTTTCCTTGTCCAGCTGGCTATCATGATTTTCCCTTGCTAGCTGGAAGCTCTGGGATGCAGAGTGGCACCTCCGCACCGTGAGTCGGTGCGGAGGTCTTTTTGCACACTCTGCGTGGTCTTTTTTAGTTTTTTGTGCTGACCGCAAAGAAACCTTTCCTATCCTCTGTCTGTTTAGTAAGTCTGGCCTCCCTTTGCTGAAACCTGTTTCATTTCTGTGTTTGTGACTTTCATCTTAACTCACAGTCAATATATGTGGGGGGCTGCCTTTTCCTTTGGTGAATTTCTCTGAGGCAAGGTAGGCTTTATTTTCTATCTTTAGGGCTAGTTAGCTCTTAGGCTGTGAAGAGGCGTCTAGGTCGTGTTAGGTATGCTCCACGGCTATTTCTAGTTGTGTGATAGGATTAGGGGTTGTGGTCAGCAGAGCTCCCACTTCCCAGAGCTTGTCCTGTGTGAGTTTAACCATCAAGTCGTTCGGGGTGCTCCTAACCACCAGGTCCATAACAGTACAGCTGGCCCAAAGTATTAATGCATCTCAATAGAAGGATAAGAGAAATTCTGAGACCATTTTTTTTTCTCTGCAGTGTTTTTTGCCTTTCTCTTCCCCTTAACCTCTGGGTGGTTCAGGACACAGGTGTAGATATGGACATACAAGGTCTGTCCTCTTGTGTGGATCATCTCACTTCAAGGGTACAAAACATTCAAGATTTTGTGGTTCAGAATCCGATGTTAGAGCCTAGAATTCCAATTCCTGATTTGTTTTCTGGAGATAGATCTAAGTTCCTGAATTTCAAAAATAATCGTAAACTGTTTCTAGCTTTGAAACCCCGCTCCTCTGGTGACCCCGTTCAACAAGTAAAAATCATTATCTCTTTGTTACGTGGTGACCCTCAAGACTGGGCATTTCCCTTGCGTGATGTAGATGTGTTTTTTCTGGCTCTTGGATTGCTTTATGATGAACCAAATTAAGTGGATCAGGCAGAGAAAATCTTGCTGGCTTTGTGTCAGGGTCAGGATGAAGCGGAGGTGTACTGTCAGAAGTTTAGAAAGTGGTCTGTGCTTACTCAGTGGAATGAGTGTGCCCTGGCGGCAATTTTCAGAAAGGGTCTTTCTGAAGCCCTTAAGGATGTCATGGTGGGATTTCCCACACCTGCTGGTCTGAATGAGTCTATGTCCTTGGCCTTTCAGATCGATCGGCGCTTGCGTGAGCGCAAAGCTGTGCACCATTTGGCGGTATTCTCTGAGCATAGGCCTGAGTCTATGCAATGTGATAGGACTTTGACCAGAGCTGAACGGCGGGAACACAGACGTCGGAATGGGCTGTGTTTTTACTGTGGTAAATCCACTCATGCTGTCTCCGATTGTCCTAAGCGCACTAAGCGGTTCACTAGGTCTGCCACCATTGGTACGGTACAGTCGAAATTTCTTTTGTCCGTTACTCTGATTTGCTCTCTGTCGTCCTATTCTGTTATGGCATTTGTGAATTCAGGCGCTGCCCTGAATTTGATGGACTTGGAGTTTGCCAGGCGCTGTGGTTTTTTCTTGGAGCCCTTGCAGTATCCTATTCCATTGAGAGGAATTGATGCTACGCCTTTGGCCAAGAATAAGCCTCAGTACTGGACTCAATTGACCATGTGCATGGCTCCTGCACATCAGGAAGATATTCGCTTTTTAGTGTTGCATAATCTGCATGATGTGGTCATTTTGGGGTTGCCATGGCTACAGGTCCATAATCCAGTATTGGATTGGAAATCTATGTCTGTGTCCGGCTGGGGTTGTCAGGGGGTACATGGTGATGTTCCATTGCTGTCAATTTCCCCTTCCACTCCTTCTGAAGTCCCTGAGTTTTTGTCAGATTACCGGGATGTATTTGAAGAGCCCAGATCCGGTGCCTTACCTCCTCATAGGGATTGCGATTGTGCTATTAATTTGATTCCTGGTAGTAAGTTTCCCAAGGGCCGACTGTTTAATTTATCTGTGCCAGAGCACGCCGCTATGCGGAGTTATATAAAGAAATCCTTGGAGAAAGGTCATATTCGCCCGTCGTCATCACCGTTGGGAGCAGGGTTCTTTTTTGTGGCCAAGAAGGATGGCTCTTTGAGACCTTGTATTGATTACCGCCTTCTTAATAAGATCACAGTCAAATTTCAGTACCCTTTCCCGCTGCTGTCTGATTTGTTTGCTCAGATTAAGGGGGCTAGTTGGTTCACCAAGATAGATCTTCGTGGGGCGTATAATCTTGTGCGAATTAAACAGGGCGATGAATGGAAAACAGCATTTAATACGCCCGAGGGCCATTTTGAGTACCTGGTTATGCCATTCGGGCTTTCTAATGCTCCATCTGTGTCTCAGTCCTTTATGCATGACATCTTCCGAGAGTACCTGGATAGATTCATGATTGTATATTTGAATGATATTTTTGTCTTTTCGGATGATTGGGAGTCTCATATGAAGCAAGTCAGAATAGTGTTCCAGGTCCTTTGTGCGAATTTCTTGTTTGTGAAGGGGTCGAAATGTCTCTTTGGGGTTCAGAAGGTTTCATTTTTGGGTTTCATTTTTTCCCCTTGTACTATCGAGATGGACCCTGTTAAAGTTCAGGCCATTTATGATTGGACTCAGCCGACATCTGTGAAGAGCCTGCAGAAGTTCCTGGGCTTTGCTAATTTTTACCGTCGCTTCATCGCCAATTTTTCTAGTGTTGCTAAACCGTTGACTGATTTGACCAAGAAAGGTGCTGATGTGGTCAATTGGTCCTCTGCGGCTGTAGAGGCTTTTCAGGAGTTGAAGCGTCGTTTTTCTTCTGCCCCTGTGTTGTGCCAGCCAGATGTTTCGCTCCCGTTTCAGGTCGAGGTTGATGCTTCTGATATTGGAGCAGGGGCTGTTTTGTCGCAAAGAAGTTCTGATGGCTTGGTGATGAAACCATGTGCCTTCTTTTCTAGAAAATTCTCGCCTGCTGAGCGCAATTATGATGTTGGCAATCGAGAGTTGTTGGCCATGAAGTGGGCATTCGAGGAGTGGCGACATTGGCTTGAAGGAGCCAAGCATCGCGTGGTGGTCTTGACGGATCACAAGAATTTGACTTATCTCGAGTCTGCCAAACGGTTGAATCCTAGACAGGCTCGATGGTCGCTGTTTTTCTCCCGTTTTGATTTTGTGGTTTCGTACCTTCCGGGCTCTAAGAATGTGAAGGCTGATGCCCTGTCTAGGAGTTTTGTGCCTGACTCTCCGGGTGTTCCTGAGCCGGCGGGTATTCTCAAAGAGGGGGTAATTTTGTCTGCCATCTCCCCTGATTTGCGGCGTGTGCTGCAGAAGTTTCAGGCTGATAGACCTGACCGTTGTCCAGTGGAGAAACTGTTTGTCCCTGATAGATGGACTAGTAGAGTTATCTCTGAGGTTCATTGTTCGGTGTTGGCGGGTCATCCTGGCATCTTTGGTAGCAGATATTTGGTGGCTAGATCCTTTTGGTGGCCTTCTTTGTCACGGGATGTGCGTTCTTTTGTTCAGTCCTGTGGGACATGTGCTCGGGCTAAGCCCTGCCGTTCTCGTGCCAGTGGGTTGCTTTTGCCCTTGCCGGTCCCGAAGAGGCCCTGGACGCATATTTCCATGGATTTTATTTCAGATCTTCCTGTCTCTCAAAGGATGTCCGTAATTTGGGTGGTTTGTGATCGCTTCTCTAAGATGGTCCATTTGGTACCTTTGTCTAAATTGCCTTCCTCCTCTGATTTGGTGCCATTGTTTTTCCAGCATGTGGTTCGTTTGCATGGCATTCCAGAGAACATCGTCTCGGACAGAGGTTCCCAGTTTGTTTCGAGGTTTTGGCGGTCCTTTTGTGCTAAGATGGGCATTGATTTGTCTTTTTCTTCGGCTTTTCATCCTCAGACAAATGGCCAAACCGAACAAACTTATCAGACTTTGGAAACATATCTGAGATGCTTTGTTTCTGCTGATCAGGATGATTGGGTGTCCTTCTTGCCTTTGGCTGAGTTCGCCCTTAATAATCGGGCCAGCTCGGCTACTTTGGTTTCGCCTTTTTTCTGTAATTCTGGTTTCCATCCTCGTTTCTCTTCAGGGCAGGTTGAGCCTTCGGACTGTCCTGGTGTGGATAGGGTGGTGGACAGGTTGCAGCAGATTTGGACTCATGTGGTGGACAATTTGACATTGTCCCAGGAGAAGGCTCAACGTTTCGCTAACCGCTGGTGCTGTGTTGGTCCCCGACTTCGTGTTGGGGATTTGGTTTGGTTGTCATCTCGTCATGTTCCTATGAAGGTTTCCTCTCCTAAGTTTAAGCCTCGTTTCATTGGTCCGTATAAGATTTCTGAAGTTCTCAATCCTGTGTCATTTCGTTTGGCCCTTCCAGCTTCTTTTGCCATCCATAATGTGTTCCATAGGTCGTTATTGCGGAGATACGTGGCGCCTATGGTTCCCTCCGTTGATCCTCTTGCCCCGGTTTTGGTCGAGGGGGAGTTGGAGTATGTGGTGGAGAAGATTTTGGATTCTCATATTTCGAGATGGAAACTCCAGTACCTGGTCAAGTGGAAGGGTTATGGTCAGGAAGATAATTCCTGGGTTTTTGCCTCTGATGTTCATGCTCCCGATCTAGTTCGTGCCTTTCATTTGGCTCGTCCTGCTCGGCCTGGGGGCTCTGGTGAGGGTTCGGTGACCCCTCCTCAAGGAGAGGGTACTGTTGTGAATTCTGTTATCGAACTCCCTCCTGTGGTCATGAATGGTACTTCGGCGAGTTCTGTCCATGGACTCCTTCTGGTGGCTGTGAGTGGAGCTGCTGCTGCTTCTGAGGTTCCTTCCACAGGTGACGTAGGTTATTCTTTGGCTGGCTGCTCTATTTAACTCCACTCAGATCGTTACTCCATGCCAGCTGTCAATGTTCTTGTACTGGTTCAGTTCGCTCTTGGATCTTTCTGGTGACCTGTCTACTCCAGCAGAAGTTAAGTCCCTGCTAGTTAATTATTTGTTCATTGTTTCCTTGTCCAGCTGGCTATCATGATTTTTCCTTGCTAGCTGGAAGCTCTGGGATGCAGAGTGGCACCTCCGCACCGTGAGTCGGTGCGGAGGTCCTTTTGCACACTCTGCGTGGTCTTTTGTAGTTTTTTGTGCTGACCGCAAAGAAACCTTTCCTATCCTCTGTCTGTTTAGTAAGTCTGGCCTCCCTTTGCTGAAACCTGTTTCATTTCTGTGTTTGTGACTTTCATCTTAACTCACAGTCAATATATGTGGGGGGCTGCCTTTTCCTTTGGTGAATTTCTCTGAGGCAAGGTAGGCTTTATTTTCTATCTTTAGGGCTAGTTAGCTTTTAGGTTGTGAAGAGGCATCTAGGTCGTGTTAGGTACGCTCCACGGCTATTTCTAGTTGTGTGATAGGATTAGGGGTTGCGGTCAGCAGAGCTCCCACTTCCCAGAGCTTGTCCTGTGTGAGTTTAACCATCAGGTCGTTCGGGGTGCTCCTAACCACCAGGTCCATAACAGCGGCCTCTGATTGTCAGCAGTTTTTCAGCATCCTGATTGACCTCTTTAAGAATATAAAATATATAGATTGATAAATAAAAAAGAAACAATGCTCTCACAATATTAATAAACATAAAAGTCCATTCAGCCGGATATATTGACCAGTTGTCATGGAGTTACCGCAACGGAGCGGAGCTAGAAGACCACAGCATCTGGTTGCTCCTACACCGCCGCTGAGAAAAAGCACTTCTCCTGTGTAGTAAACGTGTCTATTTCTTCCAGCAGAACAGGGGTTAATCAGCCATGTTGGAAATCCCTGTATTCAGCTGTGCTCGGTTAGCCAATCCTTTTCCCTTTAAAATTTGGGCTCTATTACCAAGTCCTTGTCAGAGTTTGCTGCATGACAAAAGGAGGGAGAGAAGTTGGTATAAGATGGAGTGCTGGAGGAGTTATAAGTGACTGTTGTTTGGTTTGTATGCTTGATAATCCCTTATCCTTTTCTGTTTTGCTTTCTTCCACTTCCTGCACACCCTGGTGGATTCCTCAGATATATGTGAGTGAATATTTTCTGTGTGTGGAGTTTTCCGGTTCCCCTTGTCTTTGTTGCCCTGATTGTCGGGTTTGTATACTGCGGTGCCCAGTAACGGCCCCACTTCCCTGGGTGGGGGAAGGGGACAGACGAAGGGCTAACTTAGAAGATAAGGCAAGGGCGGAGGCCCTGATATCTTCGGCATCTGAAGTTCCAGAGGAAAAGGGCGAGCTAGGGCGCCCCCTAATATTAGGGTCAGAAAAGGAGCCCCCGGTCCCAGGTCACTCAAGAGCTGTGTCGTGACACCAGTTGACTGGAATTTTATGTTTAACTTTTATTTTTTTTTGTTGGTAATATTCATTCAATTATTTTAACTATTTTGTTTCTTGGGGGGTGGAGGAAATTGGGTTGCCATAATCTGTAGCCATTAAATCACCATTACCCATGTTCTGTTTATAGAATACAAGTCAAATTTCAAAAATATTTAAGCAAGGAATCGTGAAGCATACACGTAGGATATGGCCGAGAGCAGTGTAATACAGCTCTCCCAAAATCAGTATCCAGACACACTGGGTCAGCAGGACAACTCCAACAATCATGTACTACAGCAAAAAAACGGAGTATAAAAATCCCAAGGATCATAGTAGAAAAAATAACTTTATTGATACAAAAATACATAATAAAAAATATAAATAATCTTTTAAAATGATGCACCGAAACAGGTAGTTAGTATGGAAAGACACTATAGGTATACTGGTGCAAGTGGGAGATACATAATAAATCCGGGGGCAAGCATGCTGCTAGCCATGCGGCTACTATATAATAAGTCCTATCATTACAGGGTGGTTCCTACACAATCTCCAGGTGTCAGAGACAATAACCCATGAGGAACATACCTAACAGATAAAGAGCCATTAAGGGGCTCCTGGTGCACAGTGGGTGAGCTGTCCGGCCACATTATGGGTAAGCACGCATAGGCTATTTATCTGTTAGGTATGTTCCTCATGGGGTATTGTCTCTGACACCTGGAGATTGTGTAGGAACCACCCTGTAATGATAGGACTTATTATATAGTAGCCGCATGGCTAGCAAATTTCAAAAATACTTGCATTCTTCATAAAATAACAATTCTAAAACAGCTTACCTAAGAACTCTGCGCTGTGTCTTTCCTCTGTAGTTTTTGCTATAAATTATGAATAAATTGATAATTGGGGGTCAGCATTTGGGTATGTATCAACACAGAGTCTGACATTGACCAATCAATGATCACAGTCTCAGAATCTGGATTGACACAATCTTTTTGAGAAGATGAAAGTTAGGGTCCACTTGTCAATTTATTTAGGAATCTCTTGCTAATGAAGAAATGGCATAGTGTAATTTTTTTCAGAATGGTCATGCTCGCATATTGTTAATCAGGTCCACCTTAAACACACAAGTCAGGAGTTGTACGCAGTCACCTAAAAATTTGCGCTATGCAGTTAATAGTGGTTGTAGTTATCATTTTACAGTTCAGTGATGTTAATATCTTCATATTAAATTATGACCATCTAGTATTTATGTCTGTGCAACATTTTGCTGTGATTTTTTTTTCCGTACTTTGATCCTGTTGACTAGGAAAACAAAAGGCAACCATTGAAGTGGACAATATTTCAAACTGTCCTCCTGCAAGACAGCAAAAACAACGTTTCGCAGTGCGAACAGAATTTAGTTCACATACCCATTCTACAACAGGACATTTCCCTGTAAATCAAGTAATAATACTGAAAGTTTGTAATATATTAATCCACAGGTAACTTCATGTCTTTCATTGAAGCTGAGCATATGATTACATTACTTTGTATTTAATAATTTGTTCCCATATCAATATTGTCATGAAAGTTTCAGATGACCTCAGATGTTGTGTTTTCACTTGAGACAAGTTATGACTATAACTGTCAGCACTACAAGGCAATTAGATGTTTGAAAAGAGCTGTAACAAAAACCGACGTTACAGTGAAATGGATACGGCCCTAAGCTGCCTGCACTTCACTTGCTGTTGGAAAGACAATATCCTGTCATTCTTCCATGGTGGCCTTCAATTCAACACATTTGGCTGAGGCTTGACCTACTATTAAAATAAGCCTCTTCTTGACTTTGTACAATAGAGAAACACAGCGAAAGAAAAGATAGCAAATTAGGTTAGTAGTTAGTCGGCAATAGGTAGAAACGTGACACTGGATTAGGCATTAATAGCTGTCTGTGGAGCTATCTGTGAAACCCAATGCTGTCCTTGTTTCACTACATTGCTGGGCAAAAGCCTGCAATTTACTCTTCCATAAAATTCCCACATATTTCCCTAATAGCCTTCAACCTAGACCAGGTGTCAGTCAATATAACATAATCATTTTTAAAAGTTGTTTTGTGCCTAGGACATTATATGGTCAGCTTTATTTTGTTTGCATTAATTACATTAAATGCTAATGTGATTAATTTATTGCTATTTTAACCCCTTCCCGACCCATGACGCCACGTAGGCGTCATGAAAGTCGGTGCCATTCCGACCCATGACGCCTATGCGGCGTCATGGAAAGATCGCGTCCCTGCAGATCGGGTGAAAGGGTTAACTCCCATTTCACCCGATCTGCAGGGACAGGGGGAGTGGTAGTTTAGCCCAGGGGGGGTGGCTTCACCCCCTCGTGGCTACGATCGCTCTGATTGGCTGTTGAAAGTGAAACTGCCAATCAGAGCGATTTGTAATATTTCACCCATTATAACGGGTGAAATATTACAATCCAGCCATGGCCGATGCTGAAATATCATCGGCCATGGCTGGAAATACTAGTGTGCCCCCACCCCACCCCTCCGATCGCCCCCCCACCCCCCCGATCTGGCCGGTACACTGCTCCGGCTCCCCTCCGTCCAGTGCTCCGCTCCCCCCCGTGCTCGTGCCCGCTCCCCCCGTGCTCCAATCACCCCCCCGTGCTCCAATCACCCCCCCTGCACTCCGATCCACCCCCCCCCGTGCTCCGTTCCACCCCCCCGTGCTCCATTCCAGTCCCCCCGTGCTCCGTTCCACGCCCCCCGCGCTCCGTTCCACCCCTCCCGCGCTCCGATTCCTCCCCCCGTGCTCCGATCCCCCCCCCGTGGTCCCCCCCCACCCTATCATACTTACCGATCCAGCCGTGGTCCCGTCCGTCTTCTCCCGGGCGCCGCCATCTTCCAAAATGGCGGGCGCCTGCGCAGTGCGCCCGCCGAATCTGCCGGCCGGCAGATTCGTTCCAAAGTGCATTTTGATCACTGAGATATAATCTATCTCAGTGATCAAAATAAAAAAAATAATAAATTACCCCCCCCCCTTTGTCACCCCAATAGGTAGGGACAATAAAAAAATAAAGAATTTTTTTTTTTTCCACTGTTAGAATAGGGTTAGGGTTAGGGGTAGGGTTAGGGGTAGGGGTAGGGTTAGGGGTAGGGTTAGGGGTAGGGTTAGGGGTAGGGCTAGGGGTAGGGTTAGGGGTAGGGTTAGGGGTAGGGTTAGGGTTAGGGTTAGGAATGTGCACACGTATTCTGGTCCTCTGCGGATTTTTCCGCTGCGGATTTGATAAATCCGCAGTGCTAAACCGCTGCGGATTTATGGCGGATTTACCGCGTTTTTTTCTGCGCATTTCACTGCGGTTTTACAATTGCGATTTTCTATTGGAGCAGTTGTAAAACCGCTGCGGAATCCGCACAAAGAAGTGACATGCTGCGGAATGTAAACCGCTGCGTTTCCGTGCAGTTTTTCCGCAGCATGGGCACAGCGATTTTTGTTTCCCATAGGTTTACATTGAACTGTACACTCATGGGAAACTGCTGCGGATCCGCAGCGTTTTCCGCAGCGTGTGCACATACCTTTAGAATTAGGCTATGTGCACACGGTGCTGATTTGGCTGCGGATTGGCCGCTGCGGATTCGCAGCAGTGTTCCATCAGGTTTACAGTACCATGTAAACATATGAAAAACCAAATCCGCTGTGCCCATGGTGCGGAAAATACCACGCGGGAACGCTGCGTTGTATTTTCCGCAGCATGTCAATTCTTTGTGCGGATTCCGCAGCGTTTTACACCTGTTCCTCAATAGGAATCCGCAGGTGAAATCCGCACAAAAAACACTGGAAATCCGCGGAAAATCCGCAGGTAAAACACAGTGCCTTTTACCCGCAGATTTTTCAAAAATGGTGCGGAAATATCTCACACAAATCCGCAACGTGGGCACATAGCCTTAGGGTTAGGGTTGGAATTAGGGTTGTGGTTAGGGTTAGGGGTGTGTTGGGGTTAGTGTTGTGGTTAGGGGTGTGTTGGGGTTAGGGTTGTGATTAGGATTATGGCTACAGTTGGGATTAGGGTTAGGGGTGTGTTGGGGTTAGTGTTGGAGGTAGAATTGAGGGGTTACCACTGTTTAGGCACATCAGGGGTCTCCAAACGCAACATGGCGCCACCATTGATTCCAGCCAATCTCGTATTCAAAAAGTCAAATGGTGCTCCCTCACTTCCGAGCCCTGACGTGTGCCCAAACAGTGGTTTACCCCCACATATGGGGTACCAGCATACTCAGGACAAACTGCGCAACAATTACTGGGGTCCAATTTCTCCTGTTACCCTTGTGAATCTAAAAAAATGCTTGCTAAAACATAATTTTTGAGGAAAGAAAAATGATTTTTTATTTTCACGGCTCTGCGTTGTAAACGTCTGTGAAGCACTTGGGGGTTCAAAGTGCTCACCACATATCTAGATAAGTTCCTTGGGGGGTCTAGTTTCTAAAATGGGGTCACTTGTGGGGGGTTTCTACTGTTTAGGCACACCAGGGGCTCTGCAAACGCAACGTGACACCCGCAGACCATTCCATCAAAGTCTGCATTTCAAAAGTCACTACTTCCCTTCTGAGCCCCGACGTGTGCCCAAACAGTGGTTTACCCCCACATATGGGGTATCAGCGTACTCAGGAGAAACTGGACAACAACTTTTGGGGTCCAATTTCTCCTGTAACCCTTGGGAAAATAAAAAATTCTGGGCTAAATAATTATTTTTGAGGAAAGAAAACGTATTTATTATTTTCACGGCTCTGCATTATAAACTTCTATGAAGCACTTGGGGGTTCAAAGTGCTCACCACACATCTAGATAAGTTCCTTTCAGGGTCTAGTTTCCAAAATGGGGTCACTTGTGGGGGGTTTCTACTGTTTAGGCACATCAGGGGCTCTGCAAACGCAACGTGACGCCCGCAGAGCATTCCATCAAAGTCTGCATTTCAAAACGTCACTACTTCAATTCCAAGCCCCGGCATGTGCCCAAACAGTAGTTTACCCCCACATATGGGGTATCACCGTACTCAGGAGAAACTGGACAACAAATATTGGGGTCAAATTTCTCCTGTTACCCTTGGGAAAATTAAAAAATTCTGGGCTAAATAATTATTTTTGAGGAAAGAAAACGTATTTATTATTTTCACGGCTCTGCATTATAAACTTCTATGAAGCACTTGGGGGTTCAAAGTGCTCACCACACATCTAGATAAGTTCCTTTGGGGGTCTAGTTTCCAAAATGGGGTCACTTGTGGGGGGTTTCTACTGTTAAGCCACATCAGGGGCTCTGCAAACGCAACGTGACGCCCACAGAGCATTCCATCAAAGTCTGCATTTCAAAATGTCACTACTTCACTTCCGAGCCCCGGCATGTGCCCAAACAGTGATTTACCCCCACATATGGGGTATCAGCGTACTCAGGAGAAACTGGACAACAACTTTTGGGGTCAATTTCTCCTGTTACCCTTGGGAAAATAAAAAATTGCAGGCTAAAAGATCATTTTTGAGAAAATAATTTTTTTTTTTTATTTTCATGGCTCTGCGTTATAAACTTCTGTGAAGCACTTGGGGGTTCAAAGTCCTCACCACACATCTAGATTAGTTCCTTTGGGGGTCTAGTTTCTAAAATGGTGTCATTTCTGGGGGATCTCCAATGTTTAGGCACACAGGGGCTCTCCAAACGTGACATGGTGTCCGCTAATGATTGGAGCTAATTTTCCATTTAAAAAGCCAAATGGCGTGCCATCCCTTCCGAGCCCTGCCGTGCGCCCAAACAGTGGTTTACCCCCACATATGGGGTATCAGCGTACTCAGGACAAACTGGACAACAATATTTGGGGTCCAATTTCTCCTATTATCCTTGGCAAAATAGGAAATTCCAGGCTAAAAAATCATTTTTGAGGAAAGAAAAATTATTTTTTATTTTCATGGCTCTGCGTTATAAACTTCTGTGAAGCACCTGGGGGTTTAAAGTGCTCAATATGCATCTAGATAAGTTCCTTGGGGGGTCTAGTTTCCAAAATGGGGTCACTTGTGGGGGAGCTCCAATGTTTAGGCACACAGGGGCTCTCCAAACGCGACATGGTGTCCGCTAACAATTGGAGCTAATTTTCCATTCAAAAAGTCAAATGGCACGCCTTCTCTTCCGAGCCCTGCCGAGTGCCCAAACAGTGGTTTACCCCCACATATGAGGTATCGGCGTACTCGGGAGAAATTGCCCAACAAATTTTATGATCCATTTTATCCTACTGCCCATGTGAAAATGAGAAAATTGAGGCGAAAAGAATTTTTTTGTGAAAAAAAATTACTTTTTCATTTTTACAGATCAATTTGTGAAGCACCTGAGGGTTTAAAGTGCTCACTAGGCATCTAAATTAGTTCCTTGGGGGGTCTAGTTTCCAAAATGGGGTCACTTGTGGGGGAGCGCCAATGTTTAGGCACACAGGAGCTATCCAAACGCGACATGGTGTCCGCTAACGATGGAAATAATTTTTCATTCAAAAAGTCAAATGGCGCTCCTTCCCTTCCGAGCCTTACCATGTGCCCAAACAGTGGTTTACCCCCACATATGAGGTATTGGTGTACTCAGGAGAAATTGCCCAACACATTTTAGGATCCATTTTATCCTGTTGCCCATGTGAAAATGAAAAAATTGAGGCTAAAAGAATTTTTTTGTGAAAAAAAAGTACTTTTTCATTTTTACGGATCAATTTGTGAAGCACCTGGGGGTTCAAAGTGCTCACTATGCATCTAGATAAGTTCCTTGGGGCGTCTAGTTTCCAAAATGGGGTCACTTGTGGGGGAGTTCCAATTTTTAGGCACACGGGGGCTCTCCAAACGTGACATGGTGTCCGCTAAAGAGTGGAGCCAATTTTTGATTCAAAAAGTCAAATGGCGCTCCTTCCCTTCCAAGCCCTGCCGTGCGCCAAAACAGTGGTTTACCCCCACATATGAGGTATCAGCGTACTCAGGACAAATTGGACAACAACGTTCGTGGTTCAGTTTCTCCTTTTACCATTGGGAAAATAAAAAAATTGTTGCTAAAAGATAATTTTTGTGACTAAAAAGTTAAATGTTCATTTTTTCCTTCCATGTTGCTTCTGCTGCTGTGAAGCACCTGAAGGGTTAATAAACTTCTTGAATGTGGTTTTGAGTACCTTGAGGGGTGCAGTTTTTAGAATGGTGTCACTTTTGGGTATTTTCAGCCATATAGACCCCTCAAACTGACTTCAAATGTGAGGTGGTCCCTAAAAAAAATGGTTTTGTAAATTTCGTTGTAAAAATGACAAATCGCTGGTCGAATTTTAACCCTTATAACTTCCTAACAAAAAAAAATTTTGTTTCCAAAATTGTGCTGATGTAAAGTAAACATGTGGGAAATGTTATTTATTAACTATTTTGTGTCACATATCTCTCTGGTTTAACAGAATAAAAATTCAAAATGTGAAAATTGCGAAATTTTCAAAATTTTCGCCAAATTTCCGTGTTTATCACAAATAAATGCAGAATTTATTGACCTAAATTTACCACTAACATGAAGCCCAATATGTCACGAAAAAACAATCTCAGAACCGCTAGGATCCGTTGAAGCGTTCCTGAGTTATTACCTCATAAAGGGACACTGGTCAGAATTGCAAAAAACGGCAAGGTCTTTAAGGTCAAAATAGGCTGGGTCTTGAAGGGGTTAAATCCCAATCAACCAGACTTCTTCAGACAGACTCAGCTGCCCATTCAAAAGATTGTCTTGGTAGAAAACTCACCAAATACTCAACATCAGTTTTTCTTATACGAGTTGTATTCAAGGTTTTCACGTCCATGTTTTCATGGATAGAAGTAGTACCTTTGATTGTCTATGGGGTGGTTCATAAGTTCAAAAAAAAGTGGAGACTTGTCTGATATTGATCTTAATGTGGGCTGAAAATTGATAATGAAAGTCTATGTGTAAGGCTGGAGTCACACATGCGAGAAACACGTCCATGTCTCGCATGTGAAAAGCAAGCTCTGGCACCGGCACTTGGGTGCGGAGCGTGCGGCCGCATAGCAACACATGGAGCCACACGCTCCGCTCCCAAGTGCCGGCGCCAGAGCTTGCTTTTCACATGCGAGACAAGGACATGTTTCTCGCATGTGTGACTCCGGCCTTAGTGAAAAAATCAGACAGCATTCAGATGCCATCCATGTGCTGCCCATTTTTCATAGACTGTTTGAAAGGGCAAGACCAAGAAACTTTTTTTCCCATTCGAGAAAAACTGACAACAATCTGTTAGAACTCAGATCAACAACAGCGGCAGCATCTGTTCTTACAAAGCAGCCCTAGTAGTTTGGTGTTTATACAATGGCACTACTGCTTTTCTAAAAAAAAAAATAAGTACTATAAATTGTAACAAAAAATAGCTTAAAACTATAGCAAAAAATCAACTTAACCTCCAAGCTTCCATTAGAAAGAAACCAATATCAGGTATGTGCCTCCGAATGAATTTGGAATATCTTACTCAGGCAAAAGATTTTGGTAAAAACAATAGAAACATTAGTGTAGAACTGAAGGAAGTAACATGTAGTAAGATAGTATGCATGTGCAATGTACGATTAATAATCTGCAGGAGACACATTATTTTTCTTCTAGGTAAATTATTTGAAACAACATGCCTCCACTAAAGAGACACTTTTTTTCTTTATACTATGGATGTCATTGTCTAGATAAATTGTACAGTTCAGGGTAGAATTAAACCACATTGTTTCATTTTTCAGAATTTCTAAGCATAACACATCATTTTTGTTGATAAATTACAGAAAACCACACACATGGAATGAGTTTTAGTTTCTTGGGTAAATCATTTGTCTGAATAAACCAGGCTTGTGAATACAGCAGCACCAAATGTGCTATTAAATATCATAGCTGAAAATAATGCTGGGAATCTCCTTTCTCACAACTGAAGCAGTGCCAAAGGATACAGCAAAAATAAAAAAAAAAAACAGTAAAAAGCTGTCTGGAGTTAAAACAGAGAACTGCAGTAATCAAAATCCAGTACAATTAGGTATAAACTAAAAACTAATGCAAACTAGCAGAGGTCAAGAAATGGAGAAGGGGGCAAATTCAGACAGTATACAGGTTGAAGAGGTGAGGTGGAAGAAATATTATATTTAACATTATAACAATGACAAAAAAAAACAAAAACAAATAGTAATAAATAATATCACACCGTTTATAACATTCGAAATAGTGATGAGCGAATATACTCATTAGTCAAGAATTCTCGAGCACGCTCGGGGGTTCTCCGAGTATTTTTTAGTGCTCGGAGATTTAGTTTTTCTTGCCGCAGCTGAATGATTTACAGCTGTTAGCCAGCATGCGTACATGTGGAAATTTCCCTAGCAACCAGGCAACCCCCACATATACTTATGCTGGCTAACAGATGTAAATCATTCAGCTGCGGCGATGAAAACTAAGTCTCCGAGCCCTAAAAAATTCTCGGAGGACACGAGTAGAAATCTTGTGTAACGAGTATATTCGCTCATCACTAATTCTGAACAACAAAGTTATGTTATTTAACCAGCATGGCAAATGCAGTTAAAAAAAACAATGCTAGAACATTTATTTTTCAGTCACATTACCTCACAAAAAATAAAGAAAAGCAAAAAGTAACAGAGCTCCGAATGTGGCCCCAATCATGCTTGTACATGTTTTCTTTTAATCATTTTTTTGTTTGTTTGTTTGTTTGTTTGTAGGTACAACTTTTTAAGAGCTCTTTTTTTGCTGACTGTTGGTCTACTCGGGAAACCCTTGTTATTCTCTTCTCTTTTATGAAAAAAAACTGACACAGGGAGCAAAACTGAATGGAAATTGGCTCCAACACACTGATTGTAAATAATTCACTTTTTTCTTACATATGAGAAAGAAATTGTCCTAATGCTAGTATTTTTTTTTTTTAGATTATGTGTTAGGTGTCGAGATCCCACCTCTGCACAAGGGGAATCTCGAACCATCTCCGCTGCGGTCTCCCATTCTTCTCCAACCACAGTTGAGTCTGCTAAGCAGAGACATCGGTCCCAGCGTCTAGCTCGGGCTGATACTGGATGACTGGTTACTGCTGCCTTTCCAGCTTCTGCCATTGTAGCCAGTGCTGGGCAGCGGCGATCAGACGTGTTTGGGACTAAGTCCTGCTCTTCCCTTTCTGAGCATGCCCAGGGTAAGATCTTTCATTGGAGATCAAGGGTCACATGCTTAGATACTGCAGCAAATCCCATTGGTCCTTTAGGAAGGTCCTGAAGGTGTTCTTCTGTGGCTGACTCCCATTGGTCCTTTTGGGAAGGTCCTGTTCTTGCTGCAGCTATAAAAGGCTGTGCACGGCCATGCGCTAGTGTATATTTGGAATCGTGTGTGTGTGTTGATGAGTGCAAGTCATTCTTTAAAATCCCCTCCCTTGTGTATGACTGTTCGCAAAAGGTGGATGCCTGCTGTCTAGTGCCTGAATAAGCTGTCAACATAAAGACACATGATACAGCATCTATTGCTGTAACTGCCAGTGCGGCGCCGTGCGCTTATAGAGCACTTTCCTATCCCAAGTCTGGGTGGTTAGTGGCGTCCGCCAAAGGGGCACAACATGCACTCTTGTGCTTTAAGTTATATTTTCTGTTACTTTGACACCCCAGTTGCGGTGTCGACCGCAAGTGGTCTGTACGTACTCTAATCCGGTGTCTTGGGATAGAGTTCTGAGACTCCTTGCTTGCACTCTTGGTGCGGTACCGTGGCCCTGTGACGCAACAGGGTTTGCTTCCTTCACATAGGGTGAAGTTAACCCGTGTGTGTATCCACATTGTACCGCCATATATTCTGTCATTACTCAGGAGCAGCAGGTTCCATCTCTGCACGGTGGACCCCAGGCTGCCAACGCCCCTTATACCATCTCTCTTATAATTTGGTGCGTTCCGCTAGCCCTAACATTATGTGATGTTACTTTGCAAAAATAATGAAAACTAAAGTTGGTAACTATTTTGGCCCACAGATAAACATAATGCACAATTAAAGCAGTACAAAAAATACATTATGGAATTATTGTTCCTTTACCTTTCTCCAATACATTCACAAATAAATTTAATACATCCTTTTACCTAATCCAAAATGGTACCACTAGAAAATACAACTTAGAGGTATGTTAATTGCCCTGAAAAGATGTGAGTAATACTCTGAGGTTTCCTAGGATTGTACCCAAAATATTTAACACAAGCACAGTCTCAAGGTACCTTCACACATAACGATTTCATTAACGATATCGTTGCAACGTCACGCTTTTTGTGATGTAGCAACGATCCCGCTAACGATCTCGTTATGTGTGACAGCGACCAACGATCAGGCCCCTGCTGGGAGATCGTTGGTCGTTGGGGAATGATCAGGACCTTTTTTTGGTCGCTGATCACCCGCTGTCATTGCTGGATCGGCGTGTGTGACGCCGATCCAGCGATGTGTTCATTTGCAACCAGGGTAAATATCGGTTTACTAAGTGCAGGGCAGCGCTTAGTAACCCGATATTTACCCTGGTTACCATTGTAAAAGTTAAAAAAAAAAAAAAAAACAGTACATACTCACATTCCGATGTCTGTGACGTCCCCCGCCATCAGCTTCCCTACACTGACTGTCAGCGCCGGCCGTAAAGCAGAGCAGAGCGGTGATGTCACCGCTGTGCACTGCTTTACGGCCGGTGCTGACACAGTCAGTGTGGGAAGCTGACAGAGGGGGACGTGACAGACATCGGAATGTGAGTATGTACTGTTTTTTTTTTTTTTTACAATGGTAACCAGGGTAAATATTGGGCTACTAAGCGCGGCCCTGCTCTTAGTAACCCGATGTTTACCCTGGTTACCCGGGTGCTGCAGGGGGACTTCTGCATCGTTGAAGACAGTTTCAACGATGCCGAAGTCGTTCTCCTGATCGTTGGTCGCTGGAGAGAGCTGTCTGTGTGACAGCTCCCCAGCGACCACACAACGAATTACCAACGAACACGGCCAGGTCGTATCGCTGGTCGTGATCGTTGGTAAGTCATTTAGTGTAACGGTACCTTTAGTCATGTCAAAATGACCTCCACATTTATGCCTACAGGCAACTGGATTGTAACAAATCCTACTCCAAAAACATACTTATAGGGAATATAGATTATGAGCTTCAATTGGGATGGTGCAAAATACGTCTGTAAAGCGCTGTGGAATAAATGATGCTAAAAATAAAAAAAACTGTTCTTTACTGCTATTTGTTCATGCTAACTATCTAAATAGTATATTTTGATTTTTTTTTCCCAATTACTCTTACTAAGATGTAAGCTATTACATTCTCTCACTACATAGATGCAACCCAAAATGGTTGTAGCACTACATTCCCTACCTCGGCTTTTATACAGACAATGATAGGCTGTGCTATATGATGTGATAGCTGCAAAGTATTATTTGGAAACCCACCTTGATAGTGCCCAAGGTCATGTAAGCCTTCTTTGACTTATGCAATTTCCTCCATTGTAAAATAGAGGTGACATTTTCGGCAAATTGCGTGAATCAAATAGTAAATTTTTCAAATTTGTGGGGACCAGTGAATGTTTGAAAATTTGACATGAATTTGATTGACCTCAATTTGATTAGCTCATCTCTACTACTTGTTAACCTTTCCCTTAGTTTACCGATATTTTCATGTCTGCACACTTTCCAACTGAACCTTGAAACACTTTTATAGCCTTATAACATTGTGATTAAGTTTTTAACTTCCAGACCTGGACTTAATAATATAACATTTACTTTCTGCCATTGTGAAAAAGCTTTGACATTTTTCTCTTTACAAGTAAAACATGTTACTGCCGCAGTAAATCTTCATTAGCTGTGGCAGCTATGCATATGCCATTAATCTTTATAGGGCATTGTATCACAATCTTTGTTGAAATAAATATATCACATTTCTTTTTCACACTTGAGTAATTAGTATTACATAATGATGGCACTTCAGATAAATCGTCAACCACAAAGTGTACAGACTTCCTGCATTAGAGGGGAGGGCTTTCTTAAAGAAAAGCAGGTGACAACTTCTTTGATGTCTATATGTCTTAGTAGTGAAGCGGTTTAATTGTGAACCCCCAAAATATGTTTTTAGATTTTATTTTTTTGAAAATAGATTTCCCTTTTCCATGTTAATGCGCACAACATCTGAGTATAACTGTTTGACTGATTCCTTTTAAAAAGACTGCAGCTGTCTGCCTTAAATTGACTAATGTGAAGCATGCCACTGTGCATGCCTTAGAGCCAGGTACATTTTGATTTGATAAATATATTCATCAAACATGTAAAAATTATAGTATTCTATTAGTATATCAGAAAAAATTACACAACAATACATGATTAAAAATAATAAAGCAATGTAATAATCAAGAAATTTTATTAGAAATTTAAAAACAAAACATATATATAAAAAAAAAAAATATAATACAAAATACAATAGGACCTGTATGCGGAGAGCAGGATATGTCAGACCAATTGATAAAAATATATATATATATATATATATACATCCAATAATAGAGAACGTGTATATATTAAATGTCTGATAATAAAAGTTCTATTAAATTTTAAATTATGGCTGGTTATTAAAATATATGAAGTCAATAAAAGTGAAGTGAATAGTAATATTAGTTGATCAAATAAATTATAAAATTATCCATAATTATTTCATAAAAACGGGTGTATATATAAAGAAGAAAGTGCACATATATATAAATATATATATATATATATATATATATATATATATTGTAGGGATTCCACTCACTCAGGTGCGATGGCTGACACTCAGGAGGCGTGTTCCTTTAAAGTTCACTGGGTTTATTGCTTCATAAACCATGTGGCAAAACAACAGAAAACAAATAGCCTTTGGTTCAGGCAAAGAAAAACAAGTGTCCAGTTCATCCGGCTCAGTCCTGAAGCCTTGACACACTCAGGACGGTTTCACCTCCACACATATCTACTGTGTTAAGCATTAGCCTGTCTTATATAGGACTAACCACACCCAGTAATCTATCACATGATTAGCCATGTGGTCTGACATCACCACAGGTCCTGAAACACAAATATATGGTTATGTAAAACAAAGAAATATTCCGGGCTACATTACAGCGACAAGGTACCTATGTGACACATACCTCCCGTCGACCACACACCCTGCCTAAAGCCGTGGGGCTTGGCACTTTCCCCAACTAAACAAGGGATTCTTGATAGGGCATCCGCATTACCGTGCAGCTTTCCGGCCCTATGTTCCACATGGAAACTGAAGTCCTGCAGGGCTAAGAACCAACGGGTGACCTTAGCATTTCTACCCTTTGTTTCCCTCATCCATCTAAGTGGGGCATGGTCAGATATTAGTCTGAATTTACGACCCAGCAGATAGTACCGTAACGTGTCCACCGCCCACTTTATGGCCAAACACTTTTTTTCCATGACTGAGTAGTTCTTCTCAGATGAGGACAGCTTTCTACTCAGATAGAGAACGGGATGCTCCTCCCCATGTAGCTCTTGGGAAAGGACTGCTCCTACCCCAACATCTGAGGCATCTGTCTGAAGAATAAATTCTTTCTTGAAGTCTGGGGCCATCAGAACGGGCTGCTTACATAGAGCCCCTTTCAACTCTTGGAAGGCTGACTCTGTCTCTTCGAACCATTTAACCATCACTGACTTTGTCCCCTTCAGCAGATCAGTCAGAGGCGCAGCCACTGTGGCGAAGTTTGGGATGAACCTCCTGTAATATCCCACGATTCCCAGAAAGGCTTTAACTTGCTTTTTTGAAAGTGGTTTCGGCCACGTTTGGATTGCCTCCACTTTCCTGATTTGGGGCTTTATTTCTCCACGACCCACTATATAGCCTAGGTATTTAGCTTCTTCCTTACCCAAGGCACACTTCTTCGGGTTTATTGTAAACCCCGCCTCTCTTAGAGCATCAAACACCGCTTGGACTTTCTCCAGATGACTCTCCCAGTCCGGGCTAAAGATGACGATATCATCTAGGTACGCAGCAGCATAGGCCTTATGGGGTGCAAGGACTCTATCCATAGCCCTCTGGAAGGTCGCCGGAGCTCCCTGTAGGCCAAACGGCATCCGGACATACTGGAAGCATCCATCAGGTGTCGAAAAGGCTGTCTTCTCCTTGGCTTCCTGTGCCATGGGGATCTGCCAATACCCCTTTGTCAAATCCAAGGTGGATATTTATCTGGCGTGCCCAAGCCTTTCAATGAGCTCATCAACGCGGGGCATGGGATAAGCGTCAAACTTGGAGACCTCATTCAACTTCCGATAGTCGTTGCAAAACCTCCACTCTCCATCAGGTTTTGGGACCAGGACAATTGGGCTCGACCAACCGCTCTTGGATTCCTCAATGACTCCAAGCTTCAACATACGCTCCACTTCCTTGGAGATAACTTCTCGACGAGCCTCAGGAATACGATAGGGCTTCACGTTCACCCGCACATGTGGCTCTGTTAGAACCTCGTGCTCTATGACCTTCGTGTGTCCTGGCAACTCTGAAAACAGGTCCCTGTTTTTCTGGAGTAACTCCTGGCACTGCTGTTTCTGGGTCTTCGATAGCGTCTCTGCTATAGTAACCGCTCCAACCTCACCTTCTGGGTTGCTTAACAACGATGGAGTTACTGTCGGCTCTCTATCTTGCCACGGCTTGATGAGGTTGACATGGTAAACTTGGAAAGGTTTCCGTCTTCCTGGTTGGTGAATTTTATAATTTACCTCACCAAGTTTCTCGACAACCTCATATGGCCCTTGCCATTTGGCCAAGAACTTGCTTTCCACCGTCGGAACTAACACAAGAACTCGGTCTCCCGGATTGAACTGCCTCACTCTTGCAGACCAGTTGTAGACCCTGGCCTGAGCTTCTTGTGCTTGGAGAAGGTGATCTTTCACGATAGGCATCACCTTTGCAATCCTCTGCTGCATCAGGGCCACATGCTCAATGACGCTTCTGTGGGGCGTGACTTCGGCTTCCCAGGTTTCCTTGGCTATATCCAGGAGTCCTCGTGGATGTCGGCCATATAGAAGCTCAAACGGTGAGAACCCTGTGGAGGCCTGTGGAACTTCACGAATGGAAAACATCAGATAGGGTAAGAGACAATCCCAGTCTCTACCGTCTTTCTCTATAGCTTTCCTCAGCATGCTCTTCAGTGTCTTGTTAAATCTCTCAACAAGGCCATCTGACTGGGGATGGTACACCGAGGTCCTCAACTGGGAGATTTTCAGGGCTTTGCATAACTCCCTCATCACCTTGCTCATGAAAGGTGTACCCTGGTCAGTCAGGATCTCCTTCGGCAGACCTGTCCGGGAAAAGACATGGACCAACTCGCGGGCTATGGTCTTTGAGGAAGAATTTCTCAAGGGAATTGCCTCAGGATAGCATGTGGCATAGTCCAGGATGACTAATATATACTGATGGCCCTGAGCTGATTTAACTAAGGGACCGACCAAGTCCATGGCAATTCTCTCGAACGGTACCTCAATAATGGGCAGTGGCACAAGGGGGTTCCGGAAATGAGGAGTGGGAGCAGTTAGCTGACATGTAGGGCAGGACCTGCAATAGTTCACTATTTCCCGGTGACACCCAGGCCAATAGAACCTCTGCACAACCCGTTCCTGCGTTTTTTCCACCCCTAGGTGTCCACCCAAGATGTGTGAATGGGCCATGTCCAACACCTTCCATCTATACGGACCCGGCACTACCAACTGCTCTACCAACTCCTCCCTTATTTTCGTGACCCGGTACAACAACTCCCCACTCATCAGAAAATGGGGAAATCTTGTGTCTGCCCCCGACTCCTGTACCACCCCGTCAATAACTGTGACATTATTAAAGGCTTCCCTTAGAGTGGGGTCCCTATGTTGGGCTGTCCCAAAATTTTCACCGGATACCTCTAACTCCAGAATGTCAGATGCAGGGGACACTTCCTTCTCATCTCCAACCAGGACACAAAAAGGAAACCTGTCTGACTCTGGGTGTGGCGACACCCTTCCAGGGTTCATTGGTTCCCTACTCTTGCTAGGGAGCTCAGAAGCTTTCCCCCACAAATCCCAAAACAAACAGAAATCCCGGCCAATAATTATAGGGTGCAACAAGTCCTGAACGACGCCGACTATGTGGGACTCAGTGCCACATGCCGTTTCAATGTCCACCCTGGCCATAGGGTAGTCCTTTGCATCACCATGTATGCACCGCACTCCGACCTTCTTTCCTGGGAGCAGGTGGAGAGGAAAAGTGGCCCTCACCAGGGTCACTAGGCTCCCCGAGTCTAACAGTGCCATTACTGCTCGACCGTTCACCTTTACGGGACACGCTTGAGGTCCCTCATTGGATGGAGAGTTCACACTACAGGCTGGATACGCATAGTATGAAAAACGGCGTCCCATGCTGCAGTCCATCTGCTCAGTGGTCTGGGAACAACGGGCAGCTATATGTCCTGGCCCGTGGCACCTCCAACAAATAATATCACCCGTAGGGACCTTGGGCACCACCTCCCCCGCCCTTTGTGACCTTGGACGCACCACCCCTTTTTGGGACTCAGCTCCCTTCTGGGACCCCCAGTACGGCATGGGCTGCCTTCCGAAGGAGCCTTCCAACCCTTGGTATCTCTCAACCAGTCCGATCAGCTCGTCGGCATTCTGGGGATCACCCTGGGCAACCCAAGACTGTATAGGCCTCGGGAGAGAATGTACAAACCGATCCATCATCACCCGTTCTACCATCTGTGCAGGTGTAGATGACTCTGGCTGCAGCCATTTCTGGTGCAACAGATCAAACATTTGGGAACGAGGTGGTTTGTCCCGGTGATAGGCCCAGCAGTGAACTCGCTGTGCCCTGACAGTCAGTGTCACCCCCAAACGTGCGAGAATCTCGGCTTTCAATTTGTGATACTCCTTGGCATCCTGCAAGGTCAAGTCATAGTACGCCTTCTGGGGTTCTCCCATCAGGTATGGCGCCAATACCTCTGCCCACTGCTCTGGCGGAAGTTTTTCCCTCTCAGCGACCCTCTCAAACACCGTCAGGAATGCCTCAACATCATCCCCGGGGGTCATTTTCTGCAATGCGCGTCTTACCGTCTTCCAAACGTGGGTGTCATCAGCCAGACCTGGGGTTGGGGAGCTCATCTTGCCCTGGATGGCGGTTGCCAGAAGCTGCATCTGCTGCCGTTGCTCCTGCTGGCTTTGTTGCATCTGCTGCCGTTGCTCCTGCTGGCTCTGTTGTATCTGCTGCATCAACAGCCTGTTGGTCTCTTGCTGCCTTTGCTCCTGCTGGCTCTGCCGTTGCTCCTGCTGTGACTGTAACTGAACCAAGTGTTTCAGCAGGTCCTCCATTTTCCCCGGCGATGCTTGCTGGCTTGCAACAGACTTGACCCAGGACATTAAACAATAGACTTACATCTCTGCTGGGAACGCTGCCCGCACGTCTACCACCAATTGTAGGGATTCCACTCACTCAGGTGCGATGGCTGACACTCAGGAGGCGTGTTCCTTTAAAGTTCACTGGGTTTATTGCTTCATAAACCATGTGGCAAAACAACAGAAAACAAATAGCCTTTGGTTCAGGCAAAGAAAAACAAGTGTCCAGTTCATCCGGCTCAGTCCTGAAGCCTTGACACACTCAGGACGGTTTCACCTCCACACATATCTACTGTGTTAAGCATTAGCCTGTCTTATATAGGACTAACCACACCCAGTAATCTATCACATGATTAGCCATGTGGTCTGACATCACCACAGGTCCTGAAACACAAATATATGGTTATGTAAAACAAAGAAATATTCCGGGCTACATTACAGCGACAAGGTACCTATGTGACACATACCTCCCGTCGACCACACACCCGTTAGCCATGCTACAATATATAACAAGTATGAGAAATTCACATATGTGAAACCAAGAAACAAAATCCTTGGAAAAGTGACAGTGCAACAGAAACCCTCATAGGCGAAGTGCAAACACATGAAAGAAAAAACTAAGTATATAAACCAGCCACAAATACCAACCGGTATGATGCACCACTGCCCCCACACACCACTCCAACACACGGTTCGCCACCGCTTCGTCTGGGAATCAGTTTTTCTGTTGCACTAAAAAAATAAAATAATATCATTTTCATATGTTTAATGAATATATTTTTGGGGGTTTATATATTTGATTTATATTAATTAATTTTTGATTCATTAGATATTTATGGTATTTCTTTTTTATATAGGATTTTTTAACATTTTGATTTGAGCCATTTTACCATAATGCATATAATGCAGCCATAGCTGTTGATGTGATACTTACAGTGGCCAGATGTTACAGCATAGTGGATGGGATTTCAAGAAATTCCATGCCCACTACGCGTCCACAGATGCCCGCGACTCACTCGCGGAGACGGACATGAGTCGTTTTTCTCCAGACTGCAGCACGTCAATTTCTCTTGTGGAGAATGCTTTGGATGTGGTGAATCCACAAAGTTCAGTGAACACGTGCTGATTCACCTGCGTTCAATAGAAGACTGTGCTTTGGATGCAGCAAACATGAGCTGCGTCCAAAGCGCTGCTACTTCCAGATCGTGTGCACTCAGCCTTAGGCCGGTTTCACACGTCAGGGGTGGAGCCGCATATTCATTACTGTAATGGGCAGCCCCACGTGACCGCTCATACAGGAGAAGCTGCGGCCAGGACAGGATGCTGCGAGGGAGCCGGGTGAGTATTTCATTAACAGCGGGGGAGGGGGGGGGGCACACAGGGGGTGGGGACCGGGATCTTTATTTTAAACATGAAAAAAAAAAAAAGGATTTTTCATATCTTCTCTCCAGCAAACGCTGCTGGACAGAAGATATGAATGGCGGCTTCAGCACCAGATGCAGGGGACAGCGCTCCTTTCTGATAAAATGACTTGCCCAATATAACATGTGCACAGCTTAGATAGCATAAACTATCAATGTAGAATAGCATTCCCCTATATCAACTGTGATGGAAGCTATGTCCCCTCATAATAAATCTGCTGGAGATTTTGCCATACAAGTTTCCTCACTAGTGATGGGCGAGCACTAAAATGCTCGGGTGCTCGTTGCTCGGGTCGAGCAAATTGGAATACTTGGGTACTCGGCCAGAACAACGAGCCCAATGTAAGTGTATGGGAGACCTGAGTATTTTTACCGCGATCCCCCCGGGGGTCCTTTTAAGGCCTAAAAACGTCTGAAAATGATGGAAACACTGCTCAAATGACACAGGGACCTCATGGGGATCGCCCCAGGAAGCATTCCTGAATCCTAGTTCACAGCTTTAATCATTTTTTTCCAAGATTCATGCCATTTTTTCCGGTGCCACAAAAAACATATGAAATTGAAACCAAAACAGGTTTTGCTTGGAAATATGTCAGGACCATCCTTTGCAGGTTAATCACTTGCCTCTAAGGCCAAATATTTAATCCCAGACCGAAAATTTCCTCCCCCACATAGGCTTAGTTCAGACGCAGCTTTTTTGAAGCGTTTTTCAACTTTAACATTGCTTTCAACCACTACAAATGCATTCGCAGGGAAATGTCATTGTAACATTTAACAACCCTAGCTGGCCATGTGGTGTGTGACACATAAGCAGACCAATCGTGTTTCATTTACGAAGGAGGGACTCAAGTCACAGAGCCTATTTTTACTGGTGCATCAGGCGTCATTAAACTTCTTAAAGGGCCATTATGAAACAGTGGGTCTCCTAAGCTGTTGGAGCCTATGCTGTGAGTGGATGGGCTGCTAAGAATTATGAAGCACCACAATACCCCTGTCATAAGATGTCCAGGGGGACTCCTGAAAAAGTGTTGCATTGAATTCAAGGCCTGCCCTGCTACCAATTCATATGCACCCCAATAAGCCTTTGAATCCACATAGTGGATGTGCCCATGAAAATCCACTACACAATATGCATTTTGTACTCCTGTACTCCTTGGTTTTACACATTGGCGGCAAGGCCAGCCCTGCTGCATAGTCAGTCATATGCACCCCATTAGGCCTTGGAACCCACATAGTGGATGTGCCCAAGAAAATCCACTTCACAATATGCATTTTGTACTCCCATACTCCTTGGTTTTACACATTGGCGGCAAGGCCAGCCCTGCTGCATTGTCATATGCACCCCATTAGGCCTTTGAACCCACATACTGGATGGGCCCATGAAAATCCACTCATATTTTGTAATGGTATAATGGTTCCCTCTTTGCACAATTATTTACAGGAGAATTTGGCAATTTTATTTGCCATGTTGTTAACAGTAACGTTCAGATACGGCTTTAAAAAAAGGCTAATACTTGCAATACAACGCAATTTTATTTCTAACAACAAAATTCAAGGAATAGTATGATTGAATAGTGTGAGTGCGTACACTTTTATATATGTTAACATACACAGGTTAATAGGTACAGATAAGGATTAAATAAAGTCCTAGTCATGTTTCTCTGGTATTATATAGTGATTTACACTATGTAGTAACTCTAGTTTCACCCAGACCTTCAAGTGGCCACTTTTCAAGGTTGGATGAAACTGAAATATCATGGACTCATCAGACAAGGGGCCATAAACCCCTAGAAAATAAAAGCCACAAGGATTTAGATCAAACCACAACTGGCATAGTTTCAGTAAACCTTAATGTTTTACAATGACAAACAGCAAACATATAGCGGCTTAGAACTGTTTGTGAAGTAAATAAACAAACATTTATCAAGATTCTGTCACTATGAGCATTGTCTGTCACATCTGTAAATGTATTACAAGAAATGCAGCTATGTGATTGTCTGAATGCATTCTGTATACAGTATTTAAATCTTTGTTACAAATCGCCATTTGTATATATGCCATTTGTACATTTGAGGCAGCCAAAGTTATGGCTCTCAAGGAGGGAAATTAATGTAGTCATCAAAGAAATATTTGTAATGAACTACAGAGCCAAACTAATAGCATTGCTTTAGCAAATTTATATGAAGTGTATTGTGTCCAATGAGAGCAACCAGGCAAAACAAAAAAGAGCTTTTTAAGGGAGCTCTTTAAGGTACACAAATGTATAAAGTCTTTGCCAACAAGGATGTGGTGTCACCAATGTGGGGTACCTTTTTTAATAATATACTAGTGCCATCGCAGGCCTCTTGCCCAAAATTCACCGGCCTATAACACTACAGAGCACGTTCACCCTGGTGATCTAGTGGCAGTTAAAGGACACATTGCAGGAGACCGAGTTAAGAAGTAGGCCCAATGTAATGTCATGCCAAATTCCCTAATGTGTTGTCCTTTTTTAAAAAAATAAAAGAGTGCCACAACAGCCCCCTTGGCCAAAATGCACCATACAGAGCACGTTCACCCTGGTGATCTAGTGGCAGTAAAAGGACACATTGCAGGAGACCGAGTTAAGGAGTATGCCCAATGGAATGCCATGCCCAATTCCCCAATGTGGTGTCCTTTTTGGACGAATTAAAATAGTGCCATCACAGACCTCTATCCCAAAATGCACCTTACAGAGCACGTTAACCCTGGTGATCTAGTAGCAGTTAAAGGACACATTGCAAGAGACCAAGTTAAGAAGTAGGTCCAAAGAAATGTCATGCCCAAATCCCCAATGTGTTGTCCTTTTTTCTTAAAATAAAATAGTGCCATCACAGCCCCCTAACCCAAAACTCAGTGGCCTATAACAGTACAGAGAGCGTTCACCCTGGTGATCTGGTGGCAGTTAAAGGACACATTGCAGGAGACCGAGTTAAGAAGTAGGCCCAATGTAATGTCATGCCCAATTCCCCAATGTGTTGTCCTTTTTTAAAAAATAAGAGAGTGCCATCACAACACCCTTGGCCAAAATGAACCGTACAGACCAGGTTCACCCTGGTGATATAGTGGTTCTGAATGAGGAGGATGAGGATAAGGAGGAGGATAAAAACAAACAGACCAAATCTGGAAGCGTATACCCATGTGTGGTTGTGAAGAGGTGCATGAGAATACACCTCCCCAAAAGAGAGAATGTATTTGAGGTTATGTTTCGCTGTTTTCACTTGGTGGTGTACAGAAGTCTTTCCCAATCCAGACCTTGTTCATTTTGATAAGAGTCAGCCTGTCAGCATTTTCAGTTGACAGGAGGATGCAATTATCTGTGTTAATTCCAAGAGCGGCACTTAAAACCCGCTCTGAAATTCGAAGCCCTTTTTGATGTTGGTAGTCAACAACGGCCCTCTCCTGCTCACAAATCCTTTCCAACAAATGCAGTGTAGAGTTCCAGCGTGTGGGGACATCACACAACAGTCGGTGAGCTGGAAGCTGAAACCTCTGCTGAAGCACGGCAAGGGCAGCTGAAGCTGTAGCTGACTTTCTAAAATGGGCAGACAGACGGCGTACTTCACTAGGAGATCTGGCAGCTCCGGGTAGCTTTTCAGAAAACATTGAACCACGAGGTTAAGCACATGAGCTCACCTTGCCTCAGAGCAGCCACCAGGTAACGGCCATTGTCACACATGACCATGTCTGGCTGTAGGTTCAGCGGTGTCATCCAAACATCTGACTGCTCTTTCAGCGCTGTCCACAACTCTTGTGCATTGTGCAGTTTGTCACCTATGTGGATTAGCTTCGGCACAGTATGTTGCCGCTTGGCTGAGGCAGTGCTGCAGTGCTTCTAGCTTCTGACTGATGTGTTGGTTTCAGACATGGAGGATTAAGAGGAGGTGGAGGTGCAGGAGCTGTAGACTGTGGGGACAACCCTGATTGATGTAGGGTCAGCAATCCTTGGCGTGGGGAGGATGTGTTCCATCCCAAGGTCCAACTAGGTCCCGGCATCCACTATGTTAACCCAGAGTGCCGCCATTGAGATGTACCGTCCCTGCTCACAAGCACTTGTCCACATGTCCGTGGTTAGGTGGACTTTCCCGGTAACAGCATTGTTGAGGGCACAGGTTATGTTGTGGGATACATGCTCGTGTAACACCGGGACAAATAGTGGCGACTGGTGACCCAGTACCTTGGGACGGGTATTTCCGCTTGCGTTCCAAAGACTGGGTTATAGACAACTGAATGCTGTGCTGGGACAAGGACGTGGACGCGCTTGCTGATGGTGCTGCTTGACTGTGGGCCACAACAGGTGCAGGGCTAGAGGCATCTTCACATGCACGGTGTACTGGGGATTGGCTTCTACGCAAAACAGTGGAAGAAGCAGTGGTGTGACCAGCAGGCAGTGTGTTATGAACAGGTGATTCAGAACCACAATGGACCTAGTGGTTAAGAGCACACAAAGTGACCTGATAGTTACTAACATAGAACGAGCTCTGAGACATGGGAACTCTGCTGACCGCAATCCCTAATCCTATCATACCACACTAGAGGTAGCCGTGGATTGCGCCTAACGCTCCCTATGCAACTCGGCACAGCCTGAGAAACTAGCTAGCCCTGAAGATAGAAAAATAAGCCTACCTTGCCTCAGAGAAATTCCCCAAAGGAAAAGGCAGCCCCCCACATATAATGACTGTGAGTTAAGATGAAAATACAAACACAGAGATGAAATAGATTTTAGCAAAGTGAGGCCCGACTTACTGAACAGACCGAGGATAGGAAAGATAGCTTTGCGGCCAGCACAAAAACCTACAAACAACCACGCAGAGGGGCAAAAAGACCCTCCGCACCGACTAACGGTACGGAGGTGCTCCCTCTGCGTCTCAGAGCTTCCAGCACGCAAGGAAAACCAATATAGCAAGCTGGACAGAAAATATAGCAAACAAAAGTAACACAAGCAAAACTTAGCTTATGCAGGGCAGACAGGCCACAAGAACGATCCAGGAGAAAGCAAGACCAATGCTGGAACATTGACTGGAGGCCAGGAACAAAGAACTAGGTGGAGTTAAATAGAGCAGCACCTAACGACTTAACCTCATCACCTGAGGAAGGAAACTCAGAAGCCGCAGCCCCACTCACATCCACCAGAGGAAGCTCATAGACAGAACCAGCTGAAGTACCACTCATGACCACAGGAGGGAGCTTGACCACAGAATTCACAACAGTATCCCCCCTTTAGGAGGGGTCACCGAACCCTCACCAGAGTCCCCAGGCCGACCAGGATGAGCCAAATGAAAGGCACGAACCAGATCGGCAGCATGAACATCAGAGGCAAAGACCCAGGAATTATCTTCCTGACCATAACCCTTCCACTTAACTAGGTACTGGAGTTTCCGTCTCGAAATACAAGAATCCAAAATCTTCTCCACTATATACTCCAACTCCCCCTCAACCAAAACCGGGGCAGGAGGATCAACGGATGGAACCACAGGTGCCACGTATCTCCGCAACAATGACCTATGGAATACGTTATGGATGGAAAAAGAAGCTGGAAGGGTCAAACGAAAAGACACAGAATTAAGAACCTCAGAAATCCTATACGGACCAATGAAACGAGGCTTAAACTTAGGAGAGGAAACTTTCATAGGAATATAACGAGATGACAACCAAACCAAATCCCCAACACGAAGTCGGGGACCCACACAGCGCCTGCGGTTAGCGAAACGTTGAGCCTTCTCCTGAGACAATGTCAAATTGTCCACCACATGAGTCCAAATCTGCTGCAACCTATCCACCACAGTATCCACACCAGGACAGTCAGAAGACTCAACCTGCCCTGAAGAGAAACGAGGATGGAAACCAGAATTGCAGAAAAACGGCGAAACCAAAGTAGCCGAGCTGGCCCGATTATTAAGGGCGAACTCAGCCAAAGGCAAAAAGGACACCCAATCATCCTGATCGGCAGAAACAAAACATCTCAGATATGTTTCCAAGGTCTGATTGGTTCGTTCAGTCTTGCCATTTGTCTGAGGATGGAAAGCCGAGGAAAAAGACAAATCAATGCCCATCCTAGCACAAAAGGCTGAAAACGGACCACATGCTGGAAGAGCAATGGCACCAAATCAGAGGAGGAAGGCAATTTAGACCAGGGTACCAAATGGACCATCTTAGAGAAGCGATCACAAACAACCCAAATGACCGACATTTTTTGAGAGACGGGGAGATCCGAAATAAAATCCATAGAGATATGTGTCCAAGGCCTCTTCGGGACTGGCAAGGGCAAAAGCAACCCACTGGCACGAGAACAGCAGGGCTTAGCCCGAGCACAAATCCCACAGGACTGCACAAAAGAACGCACATCCCGCGACAGAGACGGCCACCAAAAGGATCTAGCCACCAAATCTCTGGTACCAAAGATTCCAGGATGACCAGCCAACACCGAACAATGAACCTCAGAGATAACTCTACTCGTCCATTTATCAGGGACAAACAGTTTCCCCGCTGGGCAACGGTCAGGTCTATTAGCCTGAAATTTTTGCAGCACCCGCCACAAATCAGGGGAGATGGCAGACAAAATTACTCCCTCTTTGAGAATACGCGCAGGCTCAGACAAACCCGGAGAGTCGGGCACAAAACTCCTAGACAGGGCATCTGCCTTCACATTTTTAGAGCCCGGAAGGTACGAAACCACAAAGACAAAACGGGAGAAAAACAGCGACCAACTCATGCAGATTATGCAACACCAAAAAGCGAATATCCTCCTGATGCGCAGGAGCCATGCACATGGTCAGCTGGGTCCAGTACTGAGGCTTATTCTTGGCCAAAGGCGTAGCATCAATTCCTCTCAATGGAATAGGATACTGCAAGGGCTCCAAGAAAAACCCACAGCGCCTAGCATACTCCAAGTCCATCAAATTCAGGGCAGCGCCTGAATCCACAAATGCCATGACAGAATAGGATGACAAAGAGCAGATCAAAGTAACGGACAAAAGAAATTTCGACTGTACCGTACCAATGGTGGCAGACCTAGCGAACCGCTTAGTGCGCTTAGGACAATCGGAGATAGCATGAGTGGAATCACCACAGTAAAAACACAACCCATTCTGACGTCTGTGTTCTTGCCGTTCAGCTCTGGTCAAAGTCCTATCGCACTGCATAGGCTCAGGTCCATGCTCAGATAATACCGCCAAATGGTGCACAGTTTTACGCTCACGCAAGCGTCGACCGATCTGAATGGCCAAAGACATAGACTCATTCAGACCAGCAGGCATGGGAAATCCCACCATGACATCCTTAAGGGCTTCAGAGAGACCTTTTCTGAAAATTGCTGCCAGCGCACATTCATTCCATTGAGTGAGCACAGACCACTTCCTAAACTTCTGACAATATATCTCTACCTCATCCTGACCCTGAGACAGAGCCAGCAAATTTTTCTCTGCCTGATCCACTGAATTAGGTTCATCATACAGCAATCCGAGCGCCAGAAAAAGCGCATCAATATTACATAATGCCGGATCTCCTGGCGCAAGGGAAAATGCCCAGTCTTGAGGGTCGCCACGTAATAAAGAAATAATGATCTTAACTTGTTGAACTGGGTCACCAGAGGAGCGGGGTTTCAAAGCCAGAAACAGTTTACAATTATTCTTAAAACTCAGAAACTTAGCTCTATCTCCAGAAAACAAATCAGGAATAGGAATTCTTGGCTCTAACATAGAATTCTGAACCACAAAGTCTTGAATATTTTGTACTCTTGCAGTGAGATGATCCACACAAGAAGACAGATCTTTAATGTCCATCACTACACCTGTGTCCTGAACCACCCAAATGTCTAGGGGAAAAGAAAGACAAAACACAGTACAGAGAAAAAAAAATGGTCTCAGAACTTCTCTTTTCCCTCTATTGAGAAGCATTAGTACTTTGGGCCTCCAGTACTGTTATGAACAGGTGATTCAGAACCACAATGGACCTAGTGGTTAAGAGCACACAAAGTGACTCAGAGCTCTGAGACGTGGGAACTCTGCTGACCGCAATACCTAATCCTATCATACCACACTAGAGGTAGCCGTGGATTGCGCCTAACGCTCCCTATGCAACTCGGCACAGCCTGAGAAACTAGCTAGCCCTGAAGATAGAAAAATAAGCCTACCTTGCCTCAGAGAAATTCCCCAAAGGAAAAGGCAGCCCCCCACATATAATGACTGTGAGTTAAGATGAAAATACAAACACAGAGATGAAATAGATTTTAGCAAAGTGAGGCCCAACTTACTGAACAGACCGAGGATAGGAAAGATAGCTTTGCGGCCAGCACAAAAACCTACAAACAACCACGCAGAGGGGCAAAAAGACCCTCCGCACCGACTAACGGTACGGAGGTGCTCCCTCTGCGTCTCAGAGCTTCCAGCAAGCAAGGAAACCCAATATAGCAAGCTGGACAGAAAATATAGCAAACAAAAGTAACACAAGCAAAACTTAGCTTATGCAGGGCAGACAGGCCACAAGAACGATCCAGGAGAAAGCAAGACCAATACTGGTACATTGACTGGAGGCCAGGAACAAAGAACTAGGTGGAGTTAAATAGAGCAGCACCTAACGACTTAACCTCGTCACCTGAGGAAGGAAACTCAGAAGCCGCAGCCCCACTCACATCCACCAGAGGAAGCTCATAGACAGAACCAGCCGAAGTACCACTCATGACCACAGGAGGGAGCTTGACCACAGAATTCACAACAGCAGTGGTCCTGGAGCCTGGGGTTCTGCCCACAAAGTCGGGTGCTTTGCTTGTATGGCAGGTGCTGCAAATGGCCTGTTTGGGGTTATCGACACAGTCTTTAAAAAATAGCCAGACTCGGGAATATCTCACAGGTGGAATGGCAACTTCACTCATGTTGGTGTTACGAGGAACGGATGCACGCCTTCTGTTTGTGGCCACCACACTCCTCCTTCCTGCCTGTTGGGTGGATATGCCTCCTTCCCCATTTGTGCTGCTGTGATCGCTATGCACGTACAAAGATCCAAAGAAAAAAAGCCACACCACTCCAACTTTCCGTATAGTTAAAAAACCTTTGTCCTTTATTTCTTTCAATGTGGTATGGACATGTTTACAGAGGGCAGTATGTTTGCAGAAAATGCCGGTACAAGGAGAGGACTACGGCCATTTCACATATTACACGCTTTTACGGGTTCATGTATAACAGATGGTATGCCATTTCCTTTTTAAGCCATTAACACCTGAGGCTATTTACATATAATTATTATTAGTTTTATTTAGTCCTTCCTAGTGGTCCAATAGGAACTGCTTCAGGACCTGAACATGTGACCCCCGACCTCCAATGAGAGATCATCCCTTGAGCATGCTCAGTAGCGGAAAAGCAGGACTTAGTTCCAGGAGCATCTGCTCGCTGCTGAACAGTGCTGGTTACAATGGTTGAGCCTGGAAGATTAGCAGTAACCAAGCGCACAGTATCTGACTGAGCCAGATGCTGAGACTGACGCCTCTGCTGAGCAGGCTCCACTGCGGCTGGAGAAGAATGGGAGACTTGATGCCTAACATGACCCCCTCTTGGGCCTCGCTATGCTCGAAGGCAGCAATGAGTTGCGGAGCCCGAATGTCCTTACCAGGCTCCCAGGACCTGTCTTCTGGGCCATAGTCCTTTTAATCCACTAAATAAAATTTTTTACCATGTACCACCTTACACCCCAGATAGCATTCACCTCATAATTATCCGTAGATGAACCCGATGTCCCAGCAGATGACTCAGAAAACTGGAACATGTGAACAGGCTTAAGAAGAGACACGTGAAAGGTGTTGGTGATACCTAGGCGTGGAGGAAGGGCCAGATGCTACTACAGGGTTAACCTGTTCCAGGACCTTGAAGGGACCCAAGTAGCGAGGTGCAAACTTCGCGGACTCAACTCGCAGCCTGATGTTACGGGTGGAGAGCCACACTAAGTTTCCAGGAGCAAAGTGTGGCGCATCGGTAAGGACCTCATTTTCTCCTTGGAAGCTCGGATGGCATCCTGAGTGTGGTCCCAAATGTCACGTGCCTCCACAGCCCAGTCGGCCACCCTGGAATAGGCGGAAGACACGGGCATAGACACAGGAACCCGCTGATGCTGGCCGTAGTTAAGGAGGAATGGGGTCTGTCCAGTGGAGTCGGCTACGGCGTTGTTTAGCACAAACTCTGCCCACGGTAGCAAGGATGCCCAGTCATCCTGCCTAGCAGAAACAAAATGTCGCAGATATGTAACCAAGGTCTGGTTGGCCCTCTCTACCAACCCATTCGTCTCGAGATGGTATGCTGAAGAGAGATTCAGCTCAATGCTGAGCAGATGACAGAGCTCTCTCCAGAACCGAGACGCAAACTGGGGACCCTGGTCACTGACAATTTTGTCCGGCATACCGTGTAGGCGGAAAATGTGTTTAAAAAACAACGTACCAAGGCCCATGCAGATGGTAGCCATGGAAGAGTCACCAAGTGTACCATTTTAGAAAACTGGTCGGTGATTACCCAAATAATGGTGCAACCACGGTACTTTGCTAACCCCACCATAACATCTATCCTGACCATCACCCAGGGCCTGTCAGCCACAGGCAGGGGGTAAAGTATCCCAGCTGGCTGCTGTCGAGGAGACTTATTGCTGGTGCAGGAGACACACGCCCGAATATAGTCTCCATTGTCACGGGCCATATGTGGCCACCAGTACGTCCTCACCAGAAGCTCAGATGTCCTTTTGGTCCCAAAGTGGCCACCCACCCTGGATAAGTGAGCCCAAGAGAGAACCTCTGGTTGCAAATTTGATGGCACAAAAGTCTTGCCCAGGGGCACAGACTCTAACGAAACCGGAGCCACGGTCCTCAGGCTCTCAGAAGGGACAATAAGCCGAGGTTCCTCCTCCTCCACTGATTACACTATGGAGAGGATAAGAGCTTTGGCACGAATGTTTTTCTCCCCGGAGAGAAAATGAAGGGTGAAATGGAACTGGGAGAAGAATATGGACCATCTGGCCTGGCGAGAATTTAGCGGCTGGGCAGTCTGTATATAGATCAAATTCTGGTGGTCAGTGAAGACTTGGAAGGGAAAGCGAGCTCCCTCCAGGAGGTGTCTCCACTCCGAGAAAGCCAACTTCATAGATAGCAACTCTCTGTCCCCGATGGAATAATTCCTCTCCGCTGGTGTGAAGGTAACATAGTAACATAGTAACATAGTTAGTAAGGCCGAAAAAAGACATTTGTCCATCCAGTTCAGCCTATATTCCATCATAATAAATCCCCAGATCTACGTCCTTATAATTGTATGATACAATACTGTTCTGCTCCAGGAAGACATCCAGGCTTCTCTTGAACCCCTCGACTGAGTTCGCCATCACCACCTCCTCAGGCAAGCAATTCCAGATTCTCACCGCCCTAACAGTAAAGAATCCTCTTCTATGTTGGTGGAAAAACCTTCTATCCTCCAGACGCAAAGAATGCCCTCTTGAGCCCGTCACCTTCCTTGGTATAAACAGATCCTCAGCGAGATATTTGTATTGTCCCCTTATATACTTACACATGGTTATTAGATCGCCCCTCAGTCGTGGAGGTCTTGGAGAAGAAGAAGCAAGGATGCTTCCAACCTTGAGAATCCTTCTGGAAGAGTACTGCTCCAGCAGTGACGGAAGAGGCATCCACCTCCATAATAAAAGGTTTATCAACATCGGGGCGATGTAAAATGGTAGCGCTAGCGAAGTATGACTTAATTGAGAGAAAGGCTCTGGAAACCTCCTCCGACCACAATTTGGGATTTGCTCCCTTTTTGGTGAGGGCAACCAAGGAAGCTACCAAAGTTGAGAAGTGGGGAATGAACTGGCAATAGTAATTAATAAACCCCATAAAGCACTGCACCGCTTTGAGAGAATGGGGTTCCTGCCAGTCCATCACAGCCAGTAGCTTGGCAGGATCCATAGCCAATCCCTGGGCGGAGATGATATAGCCAAGGAAAGGCAAGGACTCCTGCTCAAACACACACTTCTCCAACTTGGCGTAGAGGGAGTTTGCCCGTAGGAGGTCGAAGACTTTGCAAACATCTCTCCGGTGGGAGTCTATATCTGGAGAGTAGATGAGAATATCTTCCATATAGACTACGACCGAGGTGGAGAGCATATCCCGGAAGATATCATTCACAAAGTCTTGGAAAATGGCAAGGGCATTACAGAGCCTGAAGGGCATCACCAGGTATTTATAGTGCACATCCGTTGTGTTAAAAGCCATCTTCCATTCGACCCCCTCTCGGATGAGAATCAGGTTGTAAGCACCCCGCAGATCTAGTTTAGTAAAAACCCTCACTCCCTGCAACCTGTCGAATAACTCTGATATCAGAGGCAGAGGGTATTTGTTCTTAACAGTGATGGCGTTAAAACATCTGTAATCTATGCATGGACGTAATTCTCCATTCTTCTTCTGCACGAAGAAGAACCCCGCCCCTGCAGGTGACACTGACTTTGTAATGAATCCTCCTGCCAGATTCTCCTGAATGTATTGGGTCATCGCCTCCTTCTCTGGGAGATAAAGGGGATAGACTTGACTCCGGGGAGGCTCTGCACTAGGCAAGAGATCAATAGGACAGTCATAGGGGCGGTGGGGCGGAAGGGTCTCCGCAGCCCTCTTGGAGAACACGTCCGCATAGGGCCAATAGTGCTTGGGGATAGAGGAAAGATCTGCGGGTACTTCAGTTGTAGCAACCTGAACGCACTCCCTCAGACATCTACCCTCACAAGATGCACTCCATCCCAGAATTCTCCCAGACGACCACTCAATATGAGGAGAATGGTAGCGTAGCCATGGCATCCCTAACAGGACCTCATCAATTCCCTCAGGAATGACTAGCGGGGAGATAATCTCCTGATGGGATGGAGATATGGACAAAGTAAATGGGATGGTCTGGTGTGTTATTTGTGAGGGCAGTGTCAACCCATTCACCACTCGTACAGTCACCGGCTTGGCGAGCATCACCAGGGTTATTGCGTGGCGTTGGGCGAAGGCAGAGGACATAAAATTCCCCTCCACTCTGGAATCCACACAAAGCTCAACTGTAAGAGTGGTTGGGACTAAAATGATTGTCCCTTTGAATGACAGTTTAGAGAAAAACGTCGCCGTGTCTAGTGTACCACCTCCTACATCCACTAGATGCTGACATTCTCCTGAACGCTGGGAACATCTGGAGGCAAGATGTCCTGACTGCCGGCAGACATGACAGACCTTGAGTGCACGAGTGGTCCGGGACTTAGATCCCGCTCGTGACACCTCCTTGGCCTCATGTGGCTCGGACACCTGGAGTGGAGATTCCAGAGGTATGGGAAGGTTGGAGCCAACTGAAACCTCTGCCTACACTGGGCTTGCTCCAACCTTCACTCGTTAAAACGAAGGTCGATGCAAGTTGAAACAGCTATTAGCTCCTCCAGTGTGGCGGGAATGTCCCTAGTGGCCAAAGCGTCCTTTACATGTTCAGCCAGCCCCCTCCAAATACAGGGATGAGGGCTTTATCCGGCCACTCCAGCTCAGATGCTAAAGTCCGGAAGTGGGCGGAAAAATGGCTGACTAAGGATGAGCCCTGTGTCAGTGCCAGCATTTAAAGCACCGTATCATGAGTGACTTGAGGTCCCAAAAAGACCTGTTTTAGAGTACTCAGGAACCGGAGAGCACTCTGCACCACATGATCGTCACGCTCCCACAGCCGCGTAGGCCACTCCAACGCCCTGTCCGACAAGAGGGATACAATAAATTCCACTTTAGCCCTCTCTGAGGGGAAACGTGAAGCCAGGAGCTCAAGGTGTATCGCACACTGGTTCATGAATCCCCAACATGACTTGCTATCGCCAGTGTACCTCTCTGGCAGCAGGAGGCGGGATTAGGTCGGAACAGAGGTGGGAGTGGACAAACTAGCTTCAGCCACGCTTGCAGCCTGAACAGATACTGCGGTAACATCCACACCTGCCCTCCAGCTGCTGGATGTACCACTGCAGTCTCTGTTCATCTGCCATTACTAGCCAGACCATGGCGGTAGTGTACTGTTAGGGCTGGTAGAATGCACCAAGTAAATATGGAGATAGTATAGGTGCTTTCGCAGCCCGGGGTCCACCGTGCAGGAGTGGAACCTGCTGCTAGTAGTTGGCGGCACTTTATGGCGGTAGTACGCTTGAATGGACATGGGTTCAATCACCTGGTCTGTATAGGAGCAAACTCTGTTGCTTCACAGAGTGGCCAGGATTAAAGGTAACGCTGTGCTCTGTTAACCTCACAGAGGCTCACAGGTCACTAACGGAGCAGGTAGCGTACAGTGGTCGTTCAGTCAACAGCAAAACAACTACTCTCTGCCGGAATTCTGGTGGCTATATGCCAGCCCTAAATTCACACACACAAACTGCTCTCCAGAGGTGCCGGAATTCTAGTGGCTATACAGCCGACCCTGAGCACATGCTGACATGGACCACAAAGTATCTTAGCTCCTAAACATAAGTTGATACTAGCGCATGGCCATGCTGCCATGCAAACCTTTTATGGAGAAAACTCTCCAGGACCTTCCTAGTGGTCCAATAGGAACTGCTTCAGTACCTGAACATGTGACCCCCGACCTCCAATGAGAGGTCATCCCTTGGGCATGCTCTGTAGCGGAAAAGCAGGACTTAGTCCCAGGAGCATCTGCTCGCCGCTGATTACAATGGCTGAGCCTGGAAGATCAGCAGTAACCAAGCACACAGTATCTGACTGAGCCAAAGCTGAGACCGACGTTTCCACTGAGCAGGTTCCACTGTGGCTGGAGAAGAATGGGAGACCTCAGCAGAGGTGGCTCGAGATTCCCCTGTGTAGCGGTGGGAACTCGACGCCTAACATCTGTGGCCTTTAAAAAAAATTTAGGCTGAATAGCGCTGTATAGAATTTGAGTTTCACACAGCCAAAAAATAAGTACACTGGCCTCCAATGCCAAAACTTGGAGCAGAGATATATGACGGCTGTAACAGAAATACCACACGGGCAAATCTGTGGCCTTTAAAACATTTTTTAGGCTGAATAGCACTGTATAGAATTTGAGTTTCACACAGCCAAAAAATAAGTACACCGGCCTCCAATGCCAAAACTTGGAGCTTAGATATATGACGGCTGTAACAGAAATACCTCACTGGCAAATCTGTGGCCTTTAAAAATTTGTTTTGGGCTAAATAGCGCTGTATAGAATATGAGTAACACACAGCCAAATAATAAGTACACCGGCCTCCAATGCACAAACTAGGAGCACAGAGTTATATGACGGCTATAACAGAAATACCACACTGGCAAATCTGTGGCCTTTAAAAAATTTTTTAGGCTGAATAGCGCTGTATAGAATTTGAGTTTCACACAGCCAAAAAATAAGTACACCGGCCTCCGATGCCAAAACTTGGAGCTTAAAAATATGACAGCTGTAACAGAAATACCACACTGGCAAATCTGTGGCCTTTAAAAATTTGTTTTGGGCTAAATAGCGCTGTATAGAGTATGAGTAACACACAGCCAAAAAATAAGTACACTGGCCTCCAATGCCATAACTTGAAACAGAGATATATAATGGCTGTAACAGAAATACCTCACTGCTAGTGTTGAGCGATACCTTCCGATATCGGAAAGTATCGGTATCGGATAGGATCGGCCGATATTCAAAAAATATCGGATATCGCCGATACCGATACCCGATCCCAATGCAAGTCAATGGGACCAAAATATCGGAATTAAAATAAACCCTTTCTTTCCTTGTAGGTTCATTCTACATGAAGGAAAACAACTAAGAATAATGCAGGATGTATTTGGGGAGGTGGCAGAGACATTAAAGTCATAGAGGTTTAGCCAAATCAAATAGAATAGCATGTTTTTTTTTTTTTTTTTTAAAGACGTTCGGAGTGACAAAGATATTGACTATGTAAATATTTTTTTTATTTTGTCAGATATTGATGTTTCACTATTCCACGACCTTCCCCTTCTTTTTTTTTTTACTTTTCCCACACTTTCATCTTCATCATCATCAGCATCTTTGACATCAACTTCTTCTTCACCTTATTCATCTTCTTCTTCATCCTTTACCTTTTTTTTTTATTTTTTTATTACATTCTTCATATTCATTTTATTCAACTATTATTATTCTTCCTATTCTACATATTCATTTTATTCAACTGTATTATTCTTCCTATTCTACTTCTTCATCATATTCTCATTTGTGACAGGCATTCCCGTAGTTGTTATCTATAAAAGTTGGAAGATTACACCTTCCGTTCTGCCAGTCACAAAAGTTACATTTGTCCGCGTTCAGTTTGGCCTGCAGCATCAGGCTTTATCCAGGGGCACCACGAGGAGGAACGGACTCACCCCCATACACTGCTTAGTCTTCTTCTGCATATAATTGAGATAATATCTTTTGCTCTGATATTAAGTGTTATGCTTAATGTTCTTCTGCTCTTTGTTTTGCAGCCTCTTGTTCTTCTGCTTCTCGGTCTTCCATGTCGTCGTCTCCAGTGTCGTCTTCTCCGCCGTCGTCGTCTCCGCCGTCGTCGTCTCCGCCGTCGTCGTCGTCGTCATCGGGGTGGTCTTCCGGGTTGTCGTCGTCGTCGTCATCGGGGTGGTCTTCTGGGTCGTCGAATTTAGGGTCTTCAACTTGGAAATGTAGCAGAAGGTACAAGAAGGCTGAGAAAATGCCGAGAACCTGATGATGGAACTGGAACTCGGATGGCTACCCGAAGGTTCAAGAGCCTATGGAACTACCGAGGACCAGCTGACGTTACTGGAACCCGGTTACTAAGCAGGAGGTACCCGTGCTAAAAAGCACTACCAAGGACCGCCTGACGTTGGCGGAACTCGGATACCCAGAAGGAGGCACCTAAGCCAAAGGCTCTGCCCGGAACAGCTGACGGTACTGGAACCAGGATGGGGAGCAGAAGGTCCAAGAGCCAATGGAACTACCGAGGACCAGCTGACGTTACTGGAACCCGGTTACTAAGCAGGAGGTACCCGTGCCTGAAAGCACTACCAAGGACCACCTGACGTTGGTGGAACTTGGATACCCAGAAGGAGGCACCTAAGCCAAAGGCTCTGCCCGGAACCAGCTGACGGTACTGGAACCAGGATGGGGAGCAGAAGGTACAAGAGCAAAAGACACTGCCGAGAACCAGCTGACGGTGCTGGAACCAGGTGGTGGACCCGAAGGCCCACAGGAGAGGAGAGAACAGCTAGGCCGCGAGGCAGCCGCAGTTACCGAACCCCAACAGTCCTACAGGGGGAGCTGGGCCTACTGGCACTACAGAACCAGCCTTGACTACCAGTTCACGCAGCCCACATAGGAAGCTCCTAAACTGGAGGCACCCTGGAGTTGGCTAACCCGACCGCACCACGACGGGGCAAGCATAGGCGTCTCAGTGAGCTTGACACTACCCGGAAACAGCTGACGGTGCTGAAACCAGGTTTGGCACGAGGGAGTACCTGTGACAAAAACACTGCCGAGAACCAGCTGGCGGTGCTGGAACCCAGATGCGTTGCCCCAGTGTGCAAGAGCCAATGGCACGACCGAGGACCAGCTGACGGTGCTGGAACCCGGTTACTAAGCTGTAGGTGCCCGCGCTTAAAAGCACTACCAAGGACCGCCTGACGTTGGCGGAACTCGGATACCCAGGAGGAGGCACCTAAGCCAAAGGCTCGGCCCAGAACCAGCTGACGGTGCTGGAACCAGGTGGTGGACCCGAAGGCCCACAGGAGAGGAGAGAACAGCTAGGCCGCGAGGCAGCCGCAGTTACCGAACCCCAACAGTCCTACAGGGGGAGCTGGGCCTACTGGCACTACAGAACCAGCCTTGACTACCAGTTCACGCAGCCCACATAGGAAGCTCCTAAACTGGAGGCACCCTGGAGTTGGCTAACCCGACCGCACCACGACGGGGCAAGCATAGGCGTCTCAGTGAGCTTGACACTACCCGGAAACAGCTGACGGTGCTGAAACCAGGTTTGGCACGAGGGAGTACCTGTGACAAAAACACTGCCGAGAACCAGCTGGCGGTGCTGGAACCCAGATGCGTTGCCCCAGTGTGCAAGAGCCAATGGCACGACCGAGGACCAGCTGACGGTGCTGGAACCCGGTTACTAAGCTGTAGGTGCCCGCGCTTAAAAGCACTACCAAGGACCGCCTGACGTTGGCGGAACTCGGATACCCAGGAGGAGGCACCTAAGCCAAAGGCTCGGCCCAGAACCAGCTGACGGTGCTGGAACCAGGTGGTGGACCCGAAGGCCCACAGGAGAGGAGAGAACAGCTAGGCCGCGAGGCAGCCGCAGTTACCGAACCCCAACAGTCCTACAGGGGGAGCTGGGCCTACTGGCACTACAGAACCAGCCTTGACTACCAGTTCACGCAGCCCACATAGGAAGCTCCTAAACTGGAGGCACCCTGGAGTTGGCTAACCCGACCGCACCACGACGGGGCAAGCATAGGCGTCTCAGTGAGCTTGACACTACCCGGAAACAGCTGACGGTGCTGAAACCAGGTTTGGCACGAGGGAGTACCTGTGACAAAAACACTGCCGAGAACCAGCTGGCGGTGCTGGAACCCAGATGCGTTGCCCCAGTGTGCAAGAGCCAATGGCACGACCGAGGACCAGCTGACGGTGCTGGAACCCGGTTACTAAGCTGTAGGTGCCCGCGCTTAAAAGCACTACCAAGGACCGCCTGACGTTGGCGGAACTCGGATACCCAGGAGGAGGCACCTAAGCCAAAGGCTCGGCCCAGAACCAGCTGACGGTGCTGGAACCAGGTGGTGGACCCGAAGGCCCACAGGAGAGGAGAGAACAGCTAGGCCGCGAGGCAGCCGCAGTTACCGAACCCCAACAGTCCTACAGGGGGAGCTGGGCCTACTGGCACTACAGAACCAGCCTTGACTACCAGTTCACGCAGCCCACATAGGAAGCTCCTAAACTGGAGGCACCCTGGAGTTGGCTAACCCGACCGCACCACGACGGGGCAAGCATAGGCGTCTCAGTGAGCTTGACACTACCCGGAAACAGCTGACGGTGCTGAAACCAGGTTTGGCACGAGGGAGTACCTGTGACAAAAACACTGCCGAGAACCAGCTGGCGGTGCTGGAACCCAGATGCGTTGCCCCAGTGTGCAAGAGCCAATGGCACGACCGAGGACCAGCTGACGGTGCTGGAACCCGGTTACTAAGCTGTAGGTGCCCGCGCTTAAAAGCACTACCAAGGACCGCCTGACGTTGGCGGAACTCGGATACCCAGGAGGAGGCACCTAAGCCAAAGGCTCGGCCCGGAACCAGCTGACGGTGCTGGAACCAGGTGGTGGACCCGAAGGCCCACAGGAGAGGAGAGAACAGCTAGGCCGTGAGGCAGCCGCAGTTACCGAACCCCAACAGTCCTACAGGGGGAGCTGGGCCTACTGGCACTACAGAACCAGCCTTGACTACCAGTTCACGCAGCCAACATAGGAAGCTCCTAAACTGGAGGCACCCTGGAGTTGGCTAACCCGACCGCACCACGACGGGGCAAGCATAGGCGTCTCAGTGAGCTTGACACTACCCGGAAACAGCTGACGGTGCTGAAACCAGGTTTGGCACGAGGGAGTACCTGTGACAAAAACACTGCCGAGAACCAGCTGGCGGTGCTGGAACCCAGATGCGTTGCCCCAGTGTGCAAGAGCCAATGGCACGACCGAGGACCAGCTGACGGTGCTGGAACCCGGTTACTAAGCTGTAGGTGCCCGCGCTTAAAAGCACTACCAAGGACCGCCTGACGTTGGCGGAACTCGGATACCCAGGAGGAGGCACCTAAGCCAAAGGCTCGGCCCGGAACCAGCTGACGGTGCTGGAACCAGGTGGTGGACCCGAAGGCCCACAGGAGAGGAGAGAACAGCTAGGCCGCGAGGCAGCCGCAGTTACCGAACCCCAACAGTCCTACAGGGGGAGCTGGGCCTACTGGCACTACAGAACCAGCCTTGACTACCAGTTCACGCAGCCCACATAGGAAGCTCCTAAACTGGAGGCACCCTGGAGTTGGCTAACCCGACCGCACCACGACGGGGCAAGCATAGGCGTCTCAGTGAGCTTGACACTACCCGGAAACAGCTGACGGTGCTGAAACCAGGTTTGGCACGAGGGAGTACCTGTGACAAAAACACTGCCGAGAACCAGCTGGCGGTGCTGGAACCCAGATGCGTTGCCCCAGTGTGCAAGAGCCAATGGCACGACCGAGGACCAGCTGACGGTGCTGGAACCCGGTTACTAAGCTGTAGGTGCCCGCGCTTAAAAGCACTACCAAGGACCGCCTGACGTTGGCGGAACTCGGATACCCAGGAGGAGGCACCTAAGCCAAAGGCTCGGCCCGGAACCAGCTGACGGTGCTGGAACCAGGTGGTGGACCCGAAGGCCCACAGGAGAGGAGAGAACAGCTAGGCCGCGAGGCAGCCGCAGTTACCGAACCCCAACAGTCCTACAGGGGGAGCTGGGCCTACTGGCACTACAGAACCAGCCTTGACTACCAGTTCACGCAGCCCACATAGGAAGCTCCTAAACTGGAGGCACCCTGGAGTTGGCTAACCCGACCGCACCACGACGGGGCAAGCATAGGCGTCTCAGTGAGCTTGACACTACCCGGAAACAGCGGACGGTGCTGAAACCAGGTTTGGCACGAGGGAGTACCTGTGACAAAAACACTGCCGAGAACCAGCTGGCGGTGCTGGAATCCAGATGCGTTGCCCCAGTGTGCAAGAGCTAATGGCACGACCGAGGACCAGCTGACGGTGCTGGAACCCGGTTACTAAGCTGTAGGTGCCCGCGCTTAAAAGCACTACCAAGGACCGCCTGACGTTGGCGGAACTCGGATACCCAGGAGGAGGCACCTAAGCCAAAGGCTCGGCCCGGAACCAGCTGACGGTGCTGGAACCAGGTGGTGGACCCGAAGGCCCACAGGAGAGGAGAGAACAGCTAGGCCGTGAGGCAGCCGCAGTTACCGAACCCCAACAGTCCTACAGGGGGAGCTGGGCCTACTGGCACTACAGAACCAGCCTTGACTACCAGTTCACGCAGCCCACATAGGAAGCTCCTAAACTGGAGGCACCCTGGAGTTGGCTAACCCGACCGCACCACGACGGGGCAAGCATAGGCATCTCAGTGAGCTTGACACTACCCGGAAACAGCTGACGGTGCTGAAACCAGGTTTGGCACGAGGGAGTACCTGTGACAAAAACACTGCCGAGAACCAGCTGGCGGTGCTGGAACCCAGATGCGTTGCCCCAGTGTGCAAGAGCCAATGGCACGACCGAGGACCAGCTGACGGTGCTGGAACCCGGTTACTAAGCTGTAGGTGCCCGCGCTTAAAAGCACTACCAAGGACCGCCTGACGTTGGCGGAACTCGGATACCCAGGAGGAGGCACCTAAGCCAAAGGCTCGGCCCGGAACCAGCTGACGGTGCTGGAACCAGGTGGTGGATCCGAAGGCCCACAGGAGAGGAGAGAACAGCTAGGCCGCGAGGCAGCCGCAGTTACCGAACCCCAACAGTCCTACAGGGGGAGCTGGGCCTACTGGCACTACAGAACCAGCCTTGACTACCAGTTCACGCAGCCCACATAGGAAGCTCCTAAACTGGAGGCACCCTGGAGTTAGCTAACCCGACCGCACCACGACGGGGCAAGCATAGGCGTCTCAGTGAGCTTGACACTACCTGGAAACAGCTGACGGTGCTGAAACCAGGTTTGGCACGAGGGAGTACCTGTGACAAAAACACTGCCGAGAACCAGCTGGCGGTGCTGGAACCCAGATGCGTTGCCCCAGTGTGCAAGAGCCAATGGCACGACCGAGGACCAGCTGACGGTGCTGGAACCCGGTTACTAAGCTGTAGGTGCCCGCGCTTAAAAGCACTACCAAGGACCGCCTGACGTTGGCGGAACTCGGATACCCAGGAGGAGGCACCTAAGCCAAAGGCTCGGCCCGAAACCAGCTGACGGTGCTGGAACCAGGTGGTGGACCCGAAGGCCCACAGGAGAGGAGAGAACAGCTAGGCCGCGAGGCAGCCGCAGTTACCGAACCCCAACAGTCCTACAGGGGGAGCTGGGCCTACTGGCACTACAGAACCAGCCTTGACTACCAGTTCACGCAGCCCACATAGGAAGCTCCTAAACTGGAGGCACCCTGGAGTTGGCTAACCTGACCGCACCACGACGGGGCAAGCATAGGCGTCTCAGTGAGCTTGACACTACCCGGAAACAGCTGACGGTGCTGAAACCAGGTTTGGCACGAGGGAGTACCTGTGACAAAAACACTGCCGAGAACCAGCTGGCGGTGCTGGAACTCAGATGCGTTGCCCCAGTGTGCAAGAGCCAATGGCACGACCGAGGACCAGCTGACGGTGCTGGAACCCGGTTACTAAGCTGTAGGTGCCCGCGCTTAAAAGCACTACCAAGGACCGCCTGACGTTGGCGGAACTCGGATACCCAGGAGGAGGCACCTAAGCCAAAGGCTCGGCCCGGAACCAGCTGACGGTGCTGGAACCAGGTGGTGGACCCGAAGGCCCACAGGAGAGGAGAGAACAGCTAGGCCGCGAGGCAGCCGCAGTTACCGAACCCCAACAGTCCTACAGGGGGAGCTGGGCCTACTGGCACTACAGAACCAGCCTTGACTACCAGTTCATGCAGCCCACATAGGAAGCTCCTAAACTGGAGGCACCCTGGAGTTGGCTAACCCGACCGCACCATGACGGGGCAAGCATAGGCGTCTCAGTGAGCTTGACACTACCCGGAAACAGCTGACGGTGCTGGAACCAGGTTTGGCACGAGGGAGTACCTGTGACAAAAACACTGCCGAGAACCAGCTGGCGGTGCTGGAACCCAGATGCGTTGCCCCAGTGTGCAAGAGCCAATGGCACGACCGAGGACCAGCTGACGGTGCTGGAACCCGGTTACTAAGCTGTAGGTGCCCGCGCTTAAAAGCACTACCAAGGACCGCCTGACGTTGGCGGAACTCGGATACCCAGGAGGAGGCACCTAAGCCAAAGGCTCGGCCCGGAACCAGCTGACGGTGCTGGAACCAGGTGGTGGACCCGAAGGCCCACAGGAGAGGAGAGAACAGCTAGGCCGCGAGGCAGCCGCAGTTACCGAACCCCAACAGTCCTACAGGGGGAGCTGGGCCTACTGGCACTACAGAACCAGCCTTGACTACCAGTTCACGCAGCCCACATAGGAAGCTCCTAAACTGGAGGCACCCTGGAGTTGGCTAACCCGACCGCACCACGACGGGGCAAGCATAGGCGTCTCAGTGAGCTTGACACTACCCGGAAACAGCTGACGGTGCTGGAACGAGGTTTGGCACGAGGGAGTACCTGTGACAAAAACACTGCCGAGAACCAGCTGGCGGTGCTGGAACCCAGATGCGTTGCCCCAGTGTGCAAGAGCCAATGGCACGACTGAGGACCAGCTGACGGTGCTGGAACCCGGTTACTAAGCTGTAGGTGCCCGCGCTTAAAAGCACTACCAAGGACCGGCTGACGTTGTCGGAACTCGGATACCCAGGAGGAGGCACCTAAGCCAAAGGCTCGGCCCGGAACCAGCTGACGGTGCTGGCACCAGGTGGTGGACCCGAAGGCCCACAGGAGAGGAGTGAACAGCTAGGCCGCGAGGCAGCCGCAGTTACCGAACCCCAACAGTCCTACAGGGGGAGCTGGGCCTACTGGCACTACAGAACCAGCCTTGACTACCAGTTCACGCAGCCCACATAGGAAGCTCCTAAACTGGAGGCACCCTGGAGTTGGCTAACCCGACCGCACCACGACGGGGCAAGCATAGGCATCTCAGTGAGCTTGACACTACCCGGAAACAGCTGACGGTGCTGAAACCAGGTTTGGCACGAGGGAGTACCTGTGACAAAAACACTGCCGAGAACCAGCTGGCGGTGCTGGAACCCAGATGCGTTGCCCCAGTGTGCAAGAGCCAATGGCACGACCGAGGACCAGCTGACGGTGCTGGAACCCGGTTACTAAGCTGTAGGTGCCCGCGCTTAAAAGCACTACCAAGGACCGCCTGACGTTGGCGGAACTCGGATACCCAGGAGGAGGCACCTAAGCCAAAGGCTCGGCCCGGAACCAGCTGACGGTGCTGGAACCAGGTGGTGGATCCGAAGGCCCACAGGAGAGGAGAGAACAGCTAGGCCGCGAGGCAGCCGCAGTTACCGAACCCCAACAGTCCTACAGGGGGAGCTGGGCCTACTGGCACTACAGAACCAGCCTTGACTACCAGTTCACGCAGCCCACATAGGAAGCTCCTAAACTGGAGGCACCCTGGAGTTGGCTAACCCGACCGCACCACGACGGGGCAAGCATAGGCGTCTCAGTGAGCTTGACACTACCTGGAAACAGCTGACGGTGCTGAAACCAGGTTTGGCACGAGGGAGTACCTGTGACAAAAACACTGCCGAGAACCAGCTGGCGGTGCTGGAACCCAGATGCGTTGCCCCAGTGTGCAAGAGCCAATGGCACGACCGAGGACCAGCTGACGGTGCTGGAACCCGGTTACTAAGCTGTAGGTGCCCGCGCTTAAAAGCACTACCAAGGACCGCCTGACGTTGGCGGAACTCGGATACCCAGGAGGAGGCACCTAAGCCAAAGGCTCGGCCCGGAACCAGCTGACGGTGCTGGAACCAGGTGGTGGACCCGAAGGCCCACAGGAGAGGAGAGAACAGCTAGGCCGCGAGGCAGCCGCAGTTACCGAACCCCAACAGTCCTACAGGGGGAGCTGGGCCTACTGGCACTACAGAACCAGCCTTGACTACCAGTTCACGCAGCCCACATAGGAAGCTCCTAAACTGGAGGCACCCTGGAGTTGGCTAACCTGACCGCACCACGACGGGGCAAGCATAGGCGTCTCAGTGAGCTTGACACTACCCGGAAACAGCTGACGGTGCTGAAACCAGGTTTGGCACGAGGGAGTACCTGTGACAAAAACACTGCCGAGAACCAGCTGGCGGTGCTGGAACTCAGATGCGTTGCCCCAGTGTGCAAGAGCCAATGGCACGACCGAGGACCAGCTGACGGTGCTGGAACCCGGTTACTAAGCTGTAGGTGCCCGCGCTTAAAAGCACTACCAAGGACCGCCTGACGTTGGCGGAACTCGGATACCCAGGAGGAGGCACCTAAGCCAAAGGCTCGGCCCGGAACCAGCTGACGGTGCTGGAACCAGGTGGTGGACCCGAAGGCCCACAGGAGAGGAGAGAACAGCTAGGCCGCGAGGCAGCCGCAGTTACCGAACCCCAACAGTCCTACAGGGGGAGCTGGGCCTACTGGCACTACAGAACCAGCCTTGACTACCAGTTCATGCAGCCCACATAGGAAGCTCCTAAACTGGAGGCACCCTGGAGTTGGCTAACCCGACCGCACCATGACGGGGCAAGCATAGGCGTCTCAGTGAGCTTGACACTACCCGGAAACAGCTGACGGTGCTGGATCCAGGTTTGGCACGAGGGAGTACCTGTGACAAAAACACTGCCGAGAACCAGCTGGCGGTGCTGGAACCCAGATGCGTTGCCCCAGTGTGCAAGAGCCAATGGCACGACCGAGGACCAGCTGACGGTGCTGGAACCCGGTTACTAAGCTGTAGGTGCCCGCGCTTAAAAGCACTACCAAGGACCGGCTGACGTTGGCGGAACTCGGATACCCAGGAGGAGGCACCTAAGCCAAAGGCTCGGCCCGGAACCAGCTGACGGTGCTGGAACCAGGTGGTGGACCCGAAGGCCCACAGGAGAGGAGAGAACAGCTAGGCCGCGAGGCAGCCGCAGTTACCGAACCCCAACAGTCCTACAGGGGGAGCTGGGCCTACTGGCACTACAGAACCAGCCTTGACTACCAGTTCACGCAGCCCACATAGGAAGCTCCTAAACTGGAGGCACCCTGGAGTTGGCTAACCCGACCGCACCACGACGGGGCAAGCATAGGCGTCTCAGTGAGCTTGACACTACCCGGAAACAGCTGACGGTGCTGGAACGAGGTTTGGCACGAGGGAGTACCTGTGACAAAAACACTGCCGAGAACCAGCTGGCGGTGCTGGAACCCAGATGCGTTGCCCCAGTGTGCAAGAGCCAATGGCACGACTGAGGACCAGCTGACGGTGCTGGAACCCGGTTACTAAGCTGTAGGTGCCCGCGCTTAAAAGCACTACCAAGGACCGGCTGACGTTGTCGGAACTCGGATACCCAGGAGGAGGCACCTAAGCCAAAGGCTCGGCCCGGAACCAGCTGACGGTGCTGGCACCAGGTGGTGGACCCGAAGGCCCACAGGAGAGGAGTGAACAGCTAGGCCGCGAGGCAGCCGCAGTTACCGAACCCCAACAGTCCTACAGGGGGAGCTGGGCCTACTGGCACTACAGAACCAGCCTTGACTACCAGTTCACGCAGCCCACATAGGAAGCTCCTAAACTGGAGGCACCCTGGAGTTGGCTAACCCGACCGCACCACGACGGGGCAAGCATAGGCATCTCAGTGAGCTTGACACTACCCGGAAACAGCTGACGGTGCTGAAACCAGGTTTGGCACGAGGGAGTACCTGTGACAAAAACACTGCCGAGAACCAGCTGGCGGTGCTGGAACCCAGATGCGTTGCCCCAGTGTGCAAGAGCCAATGGCACGACCGAGGACCAGCTGACGGTGCTGGAACCCGGTTACTAAGCTGTAGGTGCCCGCGCTTAAAAGCACTCCCAAGGACCGCCTGACGTTGGCGGAACTCGGATACCCAGGAGGAGGCACCTAAGCCAAAGGCTCGGCCCGGAACCAGCTGACGGTGCTGGAACCAGGTGGTGGATCCGAAGGCCCACAGGAGAGGAGAGAACAGCTAGGCCGCGAGGCAGCCGCAGTTACCGAACCCCAACAGTCCTACAGGGGGAGCTGGGCCTACTGGCACTACAGAACCAGCCTTGACTACCAGTTCACGCAGCCCACATAGGAAGCTCCTAAACTGGAGGCACCCTGGAGTTGGCTAACCCGACCGCACCACGACGGGGCAAGCATAGGCGTCTCAGTGAGCTTGACACTACCTGGAAACAGCTGACGGTGCTGAAACCAGGTTTGGCACGAGGGAGTACCTGTGACAAAAACACTGCCGAGAACCAGCTGGCGGTGCTGGAACCCAGATGCGTTGCCCCAGTGTGCAAGAGCCAATGGCACGACCGAGGACCAGCTGACGGTGCTGGAACCCGGTTACTAAGCTGTAGGTGCCCGCGCTTAAAAGCACTACCAAGGACCGCCTGACGTTGGCGGAACTCGGATACCCAGGAGGAGGCACCTAAGCCAAAGGCTCGGCCCGGAACCAGCTGACGGTGCTGGAACCAGGTGGTGGACCCGAAGGCCCACAGGAGAGGAGAGAACAGCTAGGCCGCGAGGCAGCCGCAGTTACCGAACCCCAACAGTCCTACAGGGGGAGCTGGGCCTACTGGCACTACAGAACCAGCCTTGACTACCAGTTCACGCAGCCCACATAGGAAGCTCCTAAACTGGAGGCACCCTGGAGTTGGCTAACCTGACCGCACCACGACGGGGCAAGCATAGGCGTCTCAGTGAGCTTGACACTACCCGGAAACAGCTGACGGTGCTGAAACCAGGTTTGGCACGAGGGAGTACCTGTGACAAAAACACTGCCGAGAACCAGCTGGCGGTGCTGGAACTCAGATGCGTTGCCCCAGTGTGCAAGAGCCAATGGCACGACCGAGGACCAGCTGACGGTGCTGGAACCCGGTTACTAAGCTGTAGGTGCCCGCGCTTAAAAGCACTACCAAGGACCGCCTGACGTTGGCGGAACTCGGATACCCAGGAGGAGGCACCTAAGCCAAAGGCTCGGCCCGGAACCAGCTGACGGTGCTGGAACCAGGTGGTGGACCCGAAGGCCCACAGGAGAGGAGAGAACAGCTAGGCCGCGAGGCAGCCGCAGTTACCGAACCCCAACAGTCCTACAGGGGGAGCTGGGCCTACTGGCACTACAGAACCAGCCTTGACTACCAGTTCATGCAGCCCACATAGGAAGCTCCTAAACTGGAGGCACCCTGGAGTTGGCTAACCCGACCGCACCATGACGGGGCAAGCATAGGCGTCTCAGTGAGCTTGACACTACCCGGAAACAGCTGACGGTGCTGGAACCAGGTTTGGCACGAGGGAGTACCTGTGACAAAAACACTGCCGAGAACCAGCTGGCGGTGCTGGAACCCAGATGCGTTGCCCCAGTGTGCAAGAGCCAATGGCACGACCGAGGACCAGCTGACGGTGCTGGAACCCGGTTACTAAGCTGTAGGTGCCCGCGCTTAAAAGCACTACCAAGGACCGCCTGACGTTGGCGGAACTCGGATACCCAGGAGGAGGCACCTAAGCCAAAGGCTCGGCCCGGAACCAGCTGACGGTGCTGGAACCAGGTGGTGGACCCGAAGGCCCACAGGAGAGGAGAGAACAGCTAGGCCGCGAGGCAGCCGCAGTTACCGAACCCCAACAGTCCTACAGGGGGAGCTGGGCCTACTGGCACTACAGAACCAGCCTTGACTACCAGTTCACGCAGCCCACATAGGAAGCTCCTAAACTGGAGGCACCCTGGAGTTGGCTAACCCGACCGCACCACGACGGGGCAAGCATAGGCGTCTCAGTGAGCTTGACACTACCCGGAAACAGCTGACGGTGCTGGAACGAGGTTTGGCACGAGGGAGTACCTGTGACAAAAACACTGCCGAGAACCAGCTGGCGGTGCTGGAACCCAGATGCGTTGCCCCAGTGTGCAAGAGCCAATGGCACGACTGAGGACCAGCTGACGGTGCTGGAACCCGGTTACTAAGCTGTAGGTGCCCGCGCTTAAAAGCACTACCAAGGACCGGCTGACGTTGTCGGAACTCGGATACCCAGGAGGAGGCACCTAAGCCAAAGGCTCGGCCCGGAACCAGCTGACGGTGCTGGCACCAGGTGGTGGACCCGAAGGCCCACAGGAGAGGAGTGAACAGCTAGGCCGCGAGGCAGCCGCAGTTACCGAACCCCAACAGTCCTACAGGGGGAGCTGGGCCTACTGGCACTACAGAACCAGCCTTGACTACCAGTTCACGCAGCCCACATAGGAAGCTCCTAAACTGGAGGCACCCTGGAGTTGGCTAACCCGACCGCACCACGACGGGGCAAGCATAGGCATCTCAGTGAGCTTGACACTACCCGGAAACAGCTGACGGTGCTGGAACCAGGTTTGGCACGAGGGAGTACCTGTGACAAAAACACTGCCGAGAACCAGCTGGCGGTGCTGGAACCCAGATGCGTTGCCCCAGTGTGCAAGAGCCAATGGCACGACCGAGGACCAGCTGACGGTGCTGGAACCCGGTTACTAAGCTGTAGGTGCCCGCGCTTAAAAGCACTACCAAGGACCGCCTGACGTTGGCGGAACTCGGATACCCAGGAGGAGGCACCTAAGCCAAAGGCTCGGCCCGGAACCAGCTGACGGTGCTGGAACCAGGTGGTGGACCCGAAGGCCCACAGGAGAGGAGAGAACAGCTAGGCCGCGAGGCAGCCGCAGTTACCGAACCCCAACAGTCCTACAGGGGGAGCTGGGCCTACTGGCACTACAGAACCAGCCTTGACTACCAGTTCACGCAGCCCACATAGGAAGCTCCTTAACTGGAGGCACCCTGGAGTTGGCTAACGCGACCGCACCACGACGGGGCAAGCATAGGCGTCTCAGTGAGCTTGACACTACCCGGAAACAGCTGACGGTGCTGGAACCAGGTTTGGCACGAGGGAGTACCTGTGACAAAAACACTGCCGAGAACCAGCTGGCGGTGCTGGAACCCAGATGCGTTGCCCCAGTGTGCAAGAGCCAATGGCACGACCGAGGACCAGCTGACGGTGCTGGAACCCGGTTACTAAGCTGTAGGTGCCCGCGCTTAAAAGCACTACCAAGGACCGCCTGACGTTGGCAGAACTCGGATACCCAGGAGGAGGCACCTAAGCCAAAGGCTCGGCCCGGAACCAGCTGACGGTGCTGGAACCAGGTGGTGGACCCGAAGGCCCACAGGAGAGGAGAGAACAGCTAGGCCGCGAGGCAGCCGCAGTTACCGAACCCCAACAGTCCTACAGGGGGAGCTGGGCCTACTGGCACTACAGAACCAGCCTTGACTACCAGTTCACGCAGCCCACATAGGAAGCTCCTAAACTGGAGGCACCCTGGAGTTGGCTAACCCGACCGCACCACGACGGGGCAAGCATAGGCGTCTCAGTGAGCTTGACACTACCCGGAAACAGCTGACGGTGCTGGAACCAGGTTTGGCACGAGGGAGTACCTGTGACAAAAACACTGCCGAGAACCAGCTGGCGGTGCTGGAACCCAGATGCGTTGCCCCAGTGTGCAAGAGCCAATGGCACGACCGAGGACCAGCTGACGGTGCTGGAACCCGGTTACTAAGCTGTAGGTGCCCGCGCTTAAAAGCACTACCAAGGACCGCCTGACGTTGGCGGAACTCGGATACCCAGGAGGAGGCACCTAAGCCAAAGGCTCGGCCCGGAACCAGCTGACGGTGCTGGCACCAGGTGGTGGACCCCAAGGCCCACAGGAGAGGAGAGAACAGCTAGGCCGCGAGGCAGCCGCAGTTACCGAACCCCAACAGTCCTACAGGGGGAGCTGGGCCTACTGGCACTACAGAACCAGCCTTGACTACCAGTTCACGCAGCCCACATAGGAAGCTCCTAAACTGGAGGCACCCTGGAGTTGGCTAACCCGACCGCACCACGACGGGGCAAGCATAGGCGTCTCAGTGAGCTTGACACTACCCGGAAACAGCTGACGGTGCTGGAACCAGGTTTGGCACGAGGGAGTACCTGTGACAAAAACACTGCCGAGAACCAGCTGGCGGTGCTGGAACCCGGATGCGTTGCCTATCAAAGATTGTCTTCCTACAGCCCCAACTAGCGGTGTTGGAGCAAAGGGTAAGCAGGGGGAGCAGAGTGTAGGCCGAAGCCTGCACTGGAGTCAGCTTTGTGTCTGCGTTGCATTTGCAGGACACTTTGCCGGCTACACAGTGGGGGAACAGCAGGCGGTGCTGAACCCCACTAACACATTGGCTGGTGTTTTTCTCTGTGCAGCTAGCACTTCCGGGCAAAAACTAGCGGTGTTATAGCCCAGGGGCAGCAGGAGGAGGAGAGGAGCAGAGTGTAGGCCGAAGCCTAGTTGAACCAATTTCAAAGGTAACCTTTACCCCCCCCCTTAGGTGTTACAAAGTACAAGAGCCACACCTTGTGCAGCATTAATGCTGCACAAGTAAAAGGTTGCTCTATTAATTTTTCTACTTGCACACGCTGAATGCAACACGTACACAATTTAGCCCATTCTACAGTCAAACTGTAGTTGAGGCGTGACTTGTATTTTTAAGGAGACGCAGCATAGGTGTCCCAAATAACGCCTTTGTGCTTGGCGCAGCTTCCTGAGCGTTGTTTTTTGCTGTACAGGAGTCTGCGCTCTTGTGTTATCCCTTGGCAATGCCCTGTTAGCGCTGCCCGTCTTATGACCTCATTTCATGTTGGCCGCTGCGGTTAACGATGGCCATAAATCCCAGACCCACAGTGCCTTTTCATAAAGTCACACTGCGGTGCTGGGATTCGTGGCCTTGAGCAGTAAATATTTTCGACGCTCACACACGTCCTTACACCTGCTTCAGACTGGGCGGCCTCTGCTGATCCCTTTTCGCATGCCGCGGCCATGAGGCCGCACAGTCTGAAGAAGGCGGAAGGAGATGAGTGACGACAGGCGAACATATGCACTGCTCGTGCCCATAAACCACACCCTCGCTGACAAAATAAATAAGACAACGAGGGGCGTTGTTTCACGCAGGGCGGATGCACAGGCGCAGCCAGCTAACCATGATGTCAAAAGACGGGAAGCGCTACCAAGGGGGGTGCTGCGTATCATTAGAAAGGAAAGTCACACCTCAGGGACAGTGGAATGGTCTCAATGATACACATTTTGTACGTGTTGAGTTCCACGTGGGCAAGGAGAAAAAGTCAGCCACCTTGTACAAATGCAGCAGTACTGCTGAACAAGGTGGCTGTTATACATAGAAACACCTGGGGGTGGGGGGCAGGCTCCCTTCAATTTCAGTTCATGTGCCTGCATGGCATTTGCAGGTCACGTTGCCGGCTACACAGCTGGGGAACAGCTGGTGGTGCTGAACCCCACTGACACATTGGCTGGTGTTTTTCTCTGTGCAGCTAGCACTTCCAGGCTAAAACTGGCGGTGTTATGAGCCCAGGGTCAGCAGGAGGAGGAGAGGAGCAGAGTGTAGGCCGAAGCCTGCACTGGTGGCAGCTTTTGTTCTGTTGTGCCTGCGTGGCATTTGCAGGTCACGTTGCCGGCTACACAGCTGGGGAACAGCTGGCGGTGCTGAACCCCACTAACACATTGGCTGGTGTTTTTCTCTGTGCAGCTAGTACTTCCAGGCTAAAACTGGCGGTGTTATGAGCCCAGGGTCAGCAGGAGGAGGAGAGCAGCAGAGTGTAGGCCGAAGCCTGCACTGGTGGCAGCTTTTGTTCTGTTGTGCCTGCGTGGCATTTGCAGGTCACGTTGCCGGCTACACAGCTGGGGAACAGCTGGCGGTGCTGAACCCCACTAACACATTGGCTGGTGTTTTTCTCTGTGCAGCTAGCACGTCCGGGCAAAAACTGGCGGTGTTAGAGCCCAGGGTCAGCAGGAGGAGGAGAGGAGCAGAGTGTAGGCCGAAGCCTAGTTGAACCAATTTCAAAGGTAACCTTTAACCCCCCTCAGGTGTTGCAAGGTACAAGAGCCACACCTCGTGCAGCATTAATGCTGCACAAGTAAAAGGTTGCTCTCTTAATTTTTCTCCTTGCACACGCTGAATAAAACACGTACACTATTTAGCCCATTCTACTGTAAAACAGTAGTGGAGGCATGACTTGTCTTTTTAAAGAAAAGCAGCCAAGGTGTCGAAAATAACACCTTGGTGCATGGGCGCAGCTTCCTGAGCGTTGTTATTTGCTGTACAGGAGTCTGCGCTCTTGTTATCCCTTGGCCATGCGCTGTGAGCGCTTCCTGTCTTCTGACCTCATTTCATGTTGGCCGATGCGGTTAGCGGTGGACATGAATCCCAGACCCACAGTGTGTTTGGAAAAAATCACACTGCGTGGCTGGGATTCGTGCCCTTGTGCAGTTAATATGTTTGCCGCTCACACATGTCCTTACACCTGCTTCAGACTGGGCGGCCTCATCTGATCCCTTATCGCATGCCGCGGCCATGAGGCCGCACAGTCTGAAGAAGGCGGAAGGAGATGCGTTAAGACAGGCGAACATATGCACTGCACATGCCCATCAATAACACCCTCGCAGCCAAAATATATGAGACAACGAGGGGCGTTGTGTCGGGCAGGGCGGACGCACAGGCACAGGCAGCCAACCAATGATGTCAGAAGACGGGCAGCGCTACCAAGGGTGGTGCTGCGTATCATTAGAAAGGAAAGTCACACCTCAGGGACAGTTGAATGGTCTCAATGAGACACATTTTGTACGTGTTGAGTTCCACGTGGGCAAGGAGAAAAAGTCAGCCACCTTGTACAAATGCAGCAGTACTGCTGTACAAGGTGGCTATTATACATAGAAACACCTGGGGGTGGGGGGCAAGCTCCCTTCAATTTCAGTTCATGTGCCTGCGTGGCGTTTGCAGGTCACGTTGCAAGCTACACAGCTGGGGAACAGCTGGCGGTCCTGAACCCCACTAACACATTGGCTGGTGTTTTTCTCTGTGCAGCTAGCAATTCCGGGCAAAAAGTAGCGGTGTTAGAGCCCAGGGTCAGCAGGAGGAGGAGATGAGCAGAGTGTAGGCCGAAGCCTCCACTGGTGGCAGCTTTTGGTTGGTTGTGCCAGCGTGGCTTGTGCTGGACACGATGCCGGCTACACAGCAGGGGAACAGCTGGCGGTGCTGAACCCCACTAACACATTGGCTGGTGTTTTTCTCTGTGCAGCTAGCACTTCAGGGCAAAAACTAGCGGTGTTAGAGCCCAGGGTCAGCAGGAGGAGGAGAGGAGCAAAGTGTAGGCCGAAGCCTAGTTGAACCAATTTCAAAGGTAACCTTTAACCCCACTCAGGTGTTGCAAGGTACAAGAGCCACACCTTGTGCAGCATTAATGCTGCACAAGTAAAAGGTTGCTCTCTTCATTTTGCTCCTTGCACACGCTGAATAAAACACGTACACTATTTAGCCCATTATACTGTCAAACAGTAGTGGAGGCATGACTTTTCTTTTGAAGAAGACGCAGCACAGGTGTCAAAATTCACACCTAGGTGCTGGGCGCAGACTCCTTACTGTTGTTATTTGCAGTACAGGAGAGTGCGCTCTTGTGTTATCCCTTGGCAATACCCTGCTAGTGCAGGCCGTCTTATGACCTCATTTCATGTTGGCCGGTTAACGATGGCATAAATCCCAGACCCGCAGTGCCTTTCCATAAAGTCACACTGCGGTGCTGGAATTCGTGGCCTTGTGCAGTAAATATGTTCGCCGCTCACACATGTCCTTACACCTGCTTCAGACTGGGCGGCCTCAGCTGATCCCTTATTGCCTGCCACGGCCATGAGGCCGCACAGTCTGAAGAAGGCGGAAGGAGGGGAGTGAAGACAGGCGAACATATGCACTGCTCGTGCCCATCAATCACACCCTCGCAGTCAAAATATATGAGACAACGAGGGGCGTTGTGTCGGGCAGGGCGGACGCACAGGCACAGCCAGCCAACCAATGATGTCTGAAGACGGGCAGCGCTAACAATGGGGGTGCTGCGTGTCATTAAAAAGGAAAGTCACACCTCAGGGACATTGTAATGGTCTCTAATGAGACACATTTTGTACGTGTTGAGTTCCACGTGGGCAAGTAGAAAAAGTCAGCCACCTTGTACAAATGCAGCAGTACTGCTGTACAAGGTGGCTGTTATACATAGAAACACCTGGGGGTGGGGGGCAGGCTCACTTCAATTTCAGTTCATGTGCCTGCGTGGCGTTTGCAGGTCACGTTGCTGGCTACACAGCAGGGGAACAGCTGGCGTTGCTGAACCCCACTAACACATTGGCTGGTGTTTTTCTCTGTGCAGCTAGCAATTCCGGGCAAAAACTAGCGTTGTTAGAGCCCAGGGTCAGCAGGAGGAGGAGAGGAGCAGAGTGTAGGCCGAAGCCAGCACTGGTGGCAGCTTTTGTTCAGTTGTGCCAGCGTGGCTTGTGCTGGACACGATGCAGGCTACACAGCAGGGGAACAGCTGGCGGTGCTGAACCCCACTAACGCATTGGCTGTTTTTTTCCTCTGTGCAGCTCGCATTTCCGGGCAAAAACTAGCGGTGTTTGAGCCCAGGGGCAGCAGGAGGAGGAGAGGAGCAGAGTGTAGGCCGAAGCCTGCACTGGTGGCAGCTTTTGATCAGTTGTGCCAGCGTGGCTTGTGCTGGACACGATGCCGGCTACACAGCAGGGGAACAGCTGGCGGTGCTGAACCCCACTAACACATTGGCGGGTGTTTTTCTCTGTGCACCTAGCACTTCCAGGCTACAACTGGCGGTGTTATAGCCCAGGGTCAGCAGGAGGAGGAGAGGAGCAGAGTGTAGGCCGAAGCCTAGTTGAACCAATTTCAAAGGTAACCTTTAACCCCCCCTCAGGTGTTGCAAGGTACAAGAGCCACACCTTGTGCAGCATTAATGCTGCACAAGTAAAAGGTTGCTCTCTTAATTTTTCTCCTTGCACACGCTGAATAAAACACGTACACTATTTAGCCCATTCTACTGTAAAACAGTAGTGGAGTCGTGACTTTTCTTTTTAAAGAAAAGCAGCACAGGTGTCAAAAATAATACCTTGGTGCATGGGCGCAGCTTCCTGAGCATTGTTATTTGCTGTACAGGAGTCTGCGCTCTTGTTATCCCTTGGCCATGCGCTGTGAGCGCTTCCTGTCTTCTGACCTTATTTCATGTCGGCCGTTGCGGTTAGCGATCGACATGAATCCCAGACCCACAGTGTGTTTTCAAAAAATCACACTGCGTGGCTGGGATTCGTGGCCTTGTGCAGTAAATATGTTTGCCGCTCACACATGTCCTTACACCTGCTTCAGACTGGGTGGCCTCAGCTGATCCCTTATCGCATGCCGCGGTCATGAGGCCACCCAGTCTGAAGAAGGCGGAAGGAGATGAGTGAACACAGGCAAACATATGCACTGCACATGCCCATCAATCACACCCTCGCTGTCCAAAAAAATAAGACACTGAGGGGCGTTGTTTCGAGCAGGGCAGACGCACAGGCGCAGCCAGCTAACCAATGATGTCAAAAGACGGGCAGCGCTAACAAGGGTGGTGCTGCGTATCATTAGAAAGGAAAGTCACACCTCAGGGACAGTGGAATGGTCTCAATGAGACACATTTAGTACGTGTTTAATTAAACGTGGGCAAGGAGAAAAAGTCATCCACCTTGTACAAATGCAGCAGTACTGCTGTACAAGGTGGCTGTTATACATAGAAACACCTGGGGGTGGGGGGCAGGCTTCCTTCAATTTCAGTTCATGTGCCTGCGTGGCGTTTGCAGGACACGTTGCCAGCTGCACAGCAGGGGAACAGCTGGCGTTGCTGAACCCCACTGACACATTGACTGGTGTTTTTCTCTGTGCCGCTCGCATGTCCGGGCAAAAACTGGCGGTGTTAGAGCCCAGGGTCAGCAGGAGGAGGAGAGGAGCAAAGTGTAGGCCGAAGCCTCCACTGGTGGCAGCTTTTGGTTGGTTGTGCCAGCGTGGCTTGTGCTGGACACGATGCCGGCTACACAGCAGTGGAACAGCTGGCAGTGCTGAACCCCACTAACACATTGGCTGGTGTTTTTCTCTGTGAAGCTCGCATTTCCGGGCAAAAACTAGCGGTGTTAGAGCCCAGGGTCAGCAGGAGGAGGAGAGGAGCAGAGTGTAGGCCGAAGCCTAGTTGAACCAATTTCAAAGGTAACCTTTAACCCCCCCTCAGGTGTTGCAAGGTACAAGAGCCACACCTTGTGCAGCATTAATGCTGCACAAGTAAAAGGTTGCTCTATTTAGTTTGCTCCTTGCACACGCTGAATAAAACACGTACACTATTTAGCCCATTATACTGTCAAACAGTAGTGGAGGCGTGACTTGTCTTTTTAAGGAGACGCAGCACAGGTGTCAAAATTTACACCTATGTGCTGGGCGCAGATTCCTGAGCGTTTTTATTAGCTGTACAGGAGTCTGCGCTATTGTGATCCCTTGGCCATGCGCTGTGAGCGCTGCCTGTCTTCTCACCTCATTTCATGTCGGCCGTTGCGGTTAGCAATGGATATGAATCCCAGGCCCGCAGTGTGTTTTCAAAAAATCACACTGCGTGGCTGGGATTCGTGGCCTTGTGCAGTAAATATGTTTGCCGCTCACACATGTCCTTACACCTGCTTCAGACTGGGCGGCCTCAGCTGATCCCTTATCGCCTACCACGGCCAGGAGGCCGCACAGTCTGAAGAAGGCGGAAGGAGATGAGTTAAGACAGGCGAACATATGCACTGCTCGTGCCCATCAATCACACCCTCGCAGCCAAAATATATGAAACGAGGGGGTTTGTGTCGGGCAGGGCGGACGCACAGGCACAGGCAGCCAACCAATGATGTCAGAAGACGGGCAGCGCTACCAAGGGGGGTGGTGCGTGTCATTAAAAAGGAAAGTCACACCTCAGGGACATTGTAATGGTCTGTAATGAGACACATATTTTACGTGTTTAATTCTACGTGGGCAAGGATAAAAAATCAGCCACCTTGTACAAATGCAGCAGTACTGCTGTACTAGGTGGCTGTTATACATAGAAACACCTGGGGGGGTGGGGCCAGGTTCCATTTAATTTCAGTTCATGTGCCTGCGTGGCGTTTGCAAGTCACGTTGCCGGCTACACAGCAGGGGAACAGCTGGCGTTGCTGAACCCCACTAACACATTGGCTGGTGTTTTTCTCTGTGCAGCTAGCACTTCCGGGCAAAAACTAGCGGTGTTTAAGCCCAGGGTCAGCAGGAGGAGGAGAGGAGCAGAGTGTAGGCCGAAGCCTGCACTGGTGGCAGCTTTTGTTCTGTTGTGCCAGCGTGGCTTGTGCTGGACACGTTGCCGACTACACAGCAGTGGAATAGCTGGCGGTGCTGAACCCCAATGACACATCACCTAGTGTTTTTTCTGTGTAGACAACACTTCCAGGTGGCAACTGACAGTGTTGAAACCCAGGGAATCAAAGAGGAGCAGAGTGTAGGCCGAAGCTTGCAGTGGAGCAAGTTGAAAGGGAACCTTTAACCCCCCCCCCAGGCATTTGTTGCTGAAAGAGCCATCTTGTACAGCAGTAATACTGCACATGGAAAATGGTGGCTCCGAAAATTATGCTCCTTGCAAACGCTGAAGTACACACTCATATAATGTGTCCCCTCACACTGTCAAACCGTTCCGGAAGTGGGACTTTCCTTTGTAATGTGACACAGCAAAGCCGTCATTCCAACCCCCTTGGTGCCGTGCGCCACCTCCTCAACGTTGTTTGGTTCTGTCACGGAGCCCGCGCTTTAATGTTATCCCTTGGCCATGCACAGTTAGCGGTGCCCGTCTTCTGACATCATGTAGGTGTCAGGCTGGCAGTGCCTGTGCGTCCAAGCTGCCCGAGATCCAACCTTGCAGTGTCATCTAATGTAGTCCCACTGCGGGCCAGGGATCCATGGGCATGCGCAGTGCATATCATCGCCTCTCACTCACCTCCTTCCTGCTTCTTCAGACTGTGCGGCGTCACGGCCGTGGCATGCTATTAGGGATCAGCTGACGCCGCCTAGTCTGAAGAAGGGGAGTGAGAGGCTAGTATATGCACTGCGCATGGCCATGGATACCAGGCCCACTGTGGGATCACATTAGACGACACTGCGAGGTGGGATTTCGGGCAGCGTGGACGCACAGGCGCAGCCAGGACCACAACAAATGATGTCAGAGGACGGGCAGCGCAAACTGTGCATGGCCAAGGGATAACATAACAGCGCAGGGTCCATGACGGAATCAAACAATGCTAAGGAGCCAGCGCACGGTGGCAAGGGGGTAGCAATGACGGCTGTGCTGCGTCACATTACAAAGGTAAGTCCCACCTCCGGGACGGTTGGACGGTGTGAGGGGACACATTACATGAGTGTGTAGTTCAGCGTTTGCAAGGAGCATAATTTCAAGAGCGACCTTTCCCTTGTGCAGTATTAGTGCTGCACATGGTGGCTCTTTCAGTAACAAACGCCCAGGGGGGGGGGGACAGGTCCCCTTACACTTTAGTTGTGCCAGCGTGGCGGTCGCATGACACGTTGCCGGATACACAGCTGGGGATCAGCTGACGTTACTGAACCCCAATAACAGAGGAGCGACTGTTGACTGTGCAGACAGCACTTCCAGGCACCAACTGGCGGTGTTAGAGCCCAGGGACAGCAGGAGGAGCAGATTGGAGGTATTGCCGCACACACAGCTGGGGATCAGCTGACGTTACTGAACCCCAATAACAGAGGAGCGACTGTTAACTGTGTACACAGCACTTCCAGGCACCAACTGGCGGTGTTAGAGCCCAGTGACAGCAGGAGGAGCAGATTGGAGGTATTGCCGCACACACAGCTGGGGATCAGCTGACGTTACTGAACCCCAATAACAGAGGAGCGACTGTTAACTGTGTACACAGCACTTCCAGGCACCAACTGGCGGTGTTAGAGCCCAGGGTCAGCAGGAGGAGCAGAGGAACAGAGTGTAGCCCGAAGCCTGATTGGAGCAAGTTGAAAGGGAACCTTTAACCCCCCCCAAGACGTTTGTAGCTGAAAGAGCCATCTTGTGCAGCACTAAGGATGCAAAAGGAAAAGGTTGCTCTTTTAATTATGCTCCTTGCAAACACTGAAGTAAACACTAAAAATGTGTCCCCTTATACCGTTCAACCGTCCCAGAGGTGCGAATTTCCTTCGTAATGGGACACAGCACAGCTGTCATTCCTATCCCCTTGGTGCCGTGCGCTGCCTCCTCAGCGTTGTTTTAAGCTGTCACGGAGCCTGCGCTGTTCTGTTAGCCCTTGGCCATGCCCAATTAGCGCTGCCTGTCTTCTGACATAATTTGGTGTCAGGCTGTCAGTGCCTGTGCGTCCACGCTGCTCCAGATCCCACCTCGCAGTCTCGTCTAACGTAATCCCACTGCGGGCCTTGGATCCATGGGCATGCACAGTGCATATACTCGACTCTCACTCCCCTCCTTCCCTCTTCTTCAGACTGTGCGGTGTCACGGCCGTGGCATGCTATTAGGGATCAGCTGACGGCACACAGTCTAAAGAAGGCGGAGGGAAATGAGCGAGAGCCCGAGGGGAAGATATGCACTGCGCATGCCCATGGATCCCAGGCCCGCAGTGTGACTCAATCAGAAGACACTGCGAGGCGGGATCTCGGGCAGCGCGGCCGCACAGGCGCAGCCAGCCTGACACCAAATTATGTCAGAAGACAGGCAGCGCAAATAGGGCATGCCCAAGGGATAACAGAACAGCGCAGGCTCCGTGACAGCTTAAAACAATGCTGAGGAGGCAGCGCATGGCAGCAAGGGGGTAGGAATGACGGCTGTGCTGCGTCACATTACGAAGGAAAGTCCCAGCTCCGGGACGGTATAACGGTATCAGTGAACACATTTTATAAGTGTTAAGTTCTGCGTGTGCAAGGAGCTAAACCAAAAGAGCTACCTTTTCCTTGTGCAGCATTACTGCTGCACAAGATGGCTCTTTCAGTAACAAACGACGGGGGGGGGGGGGGACAGGTTCCCTTACATTTAGGTTGTTGTGCCAGCGTGGCGGTCGCAGGACACATTGCCGGCTACACAGCTGGGGATCAGCTGACGTTACTGAAACCCAATAACACTGGGTCACTGCACTTCTGAGCCGCAACTGGCGGTGTTGGAGCCCAGGAATAGCAGTTCAGGTGGTAGAAAGATTAACACAGCAGGAGACCTGGATGACACCCAATTACTTAATCAGGCAGAGGAGTGGCAAATTCCTGCGAGATCCAGGCCTGGTTCATTTTCAGGAAAGTAAGCCGGTCAACGTTATTGGAGGACAGTCGCATGCGACGGTCTGTTAGTACACCACCTGCGGCACTAAAGACACGTTCCGATAAGACACTAGCCGCAGGGCAAGCCAGCACCTCCAATGCATACTGGCTTAGCTCTGGCCATGTATCCAGCTTAGAGACCCAAAACATGAATGGGGAAGAGCCGTCTGGGAGTACAGTAAGAGGGCATGCCATGTAGTCTGTCACCATCTGACGGAACCGTTGCCTCCTGCTGACTGGAGCCACCGGTGATGGTGTAGACATTTGGGGCGGGCACACAAAAGTGTGCCAGAGTTGTGCCATACTGGGCTTGCCTTGGGCAGAGGCACTGCTTCTGCTCCCTCTTTGGGCAGAGCCTCCCCCACTGCCTCGATGCACTGAGCTGCTTTGTAAAGCACTAGCAGCACTCCTCTCAGTTGGACAGGAGAAGATGATGGAATTCACCAGTGTGTCGTGGTACTCCCGCAATTTACGCTCCCGGGTCAACGCTGGGATGAGGTTTTGGACGTTGTCCCGGTAGCGAGGATCGAGGAGGGTGAACACCCAATAATCAGGCATGTTGAGAATGTGGTCGATGCGGCGGTCGTTTCTCAGGCACTGCAGCATGAAATCCACCATGTGCTGCAGAGTGCCAACTGGCCCAGAAACGCTGTCCCCTGCTTGAGACATGATCTCTGCCCGCTCGTCATCACCCCACCCTCGCTGTACACACTGACCACTGGACAATTGTGTCGCTCCCTCCTCTGGATGGAGCTCTTCCTCCTCCATTGACTCCTCCTCATCCTCCTCACAAATTGGCCCCTGCGTACCCCTTTGTGAGGAACCACGTGGCGCTGACTCTCCAGAAGCTGATGGAAAAGGTGACTCCTCATCCTCCACCTCTTCCACAACATCATCCCTTAACCCTTGCAAAGTTTGCTGAAGCAGGCAGATAAGGGGGACAGTCATGCTGACTAGTGCATCATCTGCACTTGCCATCCGCGTGGAATAATCAAAAGGACGCAAAACCTGGCAGACGTCCTTCATAGTGGCCCACTCTGTGGTTGTGAAGTCTGATCGGCGCTGACTGCGACTTCTTTGCGCCTGATGCAGCTGGTACTCCATAACTGCTTGCTGCTGCTCACACAACCGCTCCAACATATGTAACGTGGAATTCTACCGGGTAGGTAGGTCACATATGATGCGGTGTTCCGGAAGGCGGAATCGGCGCTGCAGAGCAGCAATGCGGGATCTGGCCAAGCTGGAACGCCGCAAGTGAGCACACTCTAGGCGGACCTTGTGCAGCAGGGCATCAAGATCCGGATAGTCCCTCAGAAAACTCTGCACAACCAAATTGAGCACATGTGCCAGACATGGGATGTGAGTGAGGTTGCCAAGGGCCAAAGCTGCCACCAGATTTCGGCCATTGTCACACACTACCATGCCTGGCTGGAGATTCGCTGGCAGTAACCACACATCGCTCTCCTGCTTGATGGCATTCCAGAGCTCCTGTGCTGTGTGGCTTCGATTCCCCAATGAAACAAGTTTCAAGACGGCCTGCTGACGTTTGGCCACAGCTGTGCTCATGTCGGTCATAGGTAAACGTTCACGGGTCCATGTGGAGGTGTACTGTGACGGCTCCTGCAGAGTTGATTCTGAGGAACTTGTGTAAGAGGAGGAGTCAATGCGTACAGACTGGATTCCTGCAATCCTTGGAGTGGGCAGGACACGTCCTGCGCCACTCGCACGATCTGTACCTGGCTCAACAACATTAACCCAATGGGCAGTGAGGGAAACTTATCGCCCCTGTCCATGCTGACTGGTCCACGCATCAGTGGTGAGGTGGACCTTGCTACTGACGGCGTTCAGTAGCGCATGTTTTATGTTTCCCTCAACATGCCTGTGCAGGGCAGGGACAGCTTGCCTGCTGAAGTAAAAGCAGCTGGGCACCTTGTACTGTGGGACTGCCAATGCCATCAAGTCACGGAAGCTGTCAGTCTCCACCAGCCTGAACGAGAGCATTTCCAGGGACAACAGTTTGGCAATGCCTGCATTCAGAGCCTGTGCTCGGGGGTGGTTGGCCGAGAATGCCCGCCTTTTCTCCCATGCCTGTACTACCGATGGCTGTAGAGTAGACTGGGAGTGTGAGGATGACTGGGAAGGTGGTGCTGTGGGTGGAATTATACAAGGTCTCTGGACAACAGTGCCAGAGGTTCTTCCATGGCGATCCTGGGAGGAAGCCAAACCAGCTGTGTGTGAGCTGGAGGAAGAGGCAACACGAGCTGAAGAGGTGGTAGCTGCTGCTGTTGGTTGGCCTACATCTTCAGTCTGTTTCTGTAACTCCACCGCGTGCCTGGTCCGCACATGTTTCCACATATTTGTGGTATTGAGGTTGCTGACATTTTTCCCTCTTTTTACTTTCTGATGACACAGCTTGCATTTGACAAAACAAATGTCATCTGCAACTGTGTCAAAAAAGGACCAGGCACTGCAAGTCTTGGGAGCGCCCTTTTTGGCTTTGGAAAGAGACAGGCTCCTAACGGGTGCCAAAGTGGAGTCTACAGGCTCCGCAGTCTTCCCCCTCCCTCTCCCTCTTTGGCCCGTAAGGGGAATCTCTTCCTCAGAGCTGCTCCCACCACCTTCCTGTTCCTCACGCCACGATGGGTCAACGACCTCATCATCTCCACTACCCTCTGCCACCAACTGCTCCTCCTGGTTAGTCTCGGCAGCACAGTATGCACCAGAAAGCGTCACCTGAGTTTCATCATCAGATGCGTACTGCGCTGTGGTCACCGGAGGCACTGGCCCACCCGCCTCTTCAGAGTCAGAGAGACAAAGCTGTTGGGCATCACTGCACACTGCCTCTTCTTCCATTTCTCCAATGCTGCTTGGCTGGCCCCCTGTTTCCAAGCCAAGAGATTCAGAGAACAGAAGTAGAGACGGCTCCTGTCCTGGGCTCTCTGACTGCCTGGCCAATTTGGCAGGTGGTGAAGAGACAGATGGCTGCTCTCCAGTGGTCTGTGCCTGAGAGGATGTGGCACTAACTGAAGTCGATCCCGAGGCGTTAGCTGCCATCCACCCGACAACGGCTTCAATTTGGTCTTCACGCAGCAGCGGTGCACGGCGCTCTCCGACAAAGCTGCGCATGAAGGACTGTTCCCTGCTGAAACTGAGTGACGACGAGTCACCGGCGCCCGCAGCAGGCACAGAATCACCACGTCCTCTCCCTGCTCCTCTCCCTGCTCCGCGCCCACGCCCATGTGCCTTACTCCCTGCCCTCTTCATCTTGGTTGACAGATAAAGATAAGCAGAAAAGTACTAAGGCCTTAGTGTGCTTATTCCTGAAATGCTCCTCCTAACAGGTGTAAGAAACACTAATGTTGTAAAGTGTGGACTAAACTTTATTATTTTTCAAATGTGGCCTACACAAGTGTTAAGTTGTGTTTGGTGAACTTTACTTTTTTTTTTTTTGCAGATCGGGCTACAGAGCTAGTTTAAATCACACGGAGACCGTGCAGACAGCCGTAAACGGCGCTGCAAGGCCCAAAAAAACCTCCTCTAGGTTATCCTATTTAGTGTTTTTCCGCTATTTAGCTGGAGACGGGTGGAAAGACACTAATAGGGAATTTTTTTTTTTAAATTTTAAACAGGCTGCACTATTTGAAAAAAAGTAAAATTTTTTTCAAGGTATGAGGCAGTAACGCACCCTGAGCTGAATCCAACCGGCTATGGCTGCACACAGACTACAGGGCGAGCTGCGCTCACGCAGAGACCGTGCAGACAGCCATAAACGGCGCTACAAGGCCCAAAAAAACCCCTCTAGGTTATCCTATGTAGTGTTTTTCCACAATTTAGCTGGAGACGGGTGGAAAAACACTAATAGGAATTTTTTTTTTAAATTTTAAACAGGCTGCACTATTTGAAAAAAAGGAAAATTTTTCTCAAGGTATGAGGCAGTAATGAACCCTGAGCTGAATCCAACCGGCTATGGCTGCACACAGACTACAGGGCGAGCTGGGCTCACACGGAGACCGTGCAGACAGCCGTAAACGGCGCTGCAAGGCCCAAAAAACCCCCTCTAGGTTATCCTATGTAGTGTTTTTCCACAATTTAGCTGGAGACGGGTGGAAAAACACTAATAGGAAATTTGAGAAAAAATGTGCAGCAGGCTGCACTATGAGCAAAAAAGGACAACTGTGTGAGGCAGTGTGAACCCCCCCTGAGCTGAATACAACCGGGTATATGGCTGCACACAGACTACAGAGTGAGCTGCACACACACACACACACAGAGACCTTGCAGAACGCTGTTAAAACAGCGCTGCAAGGCAAGAGCAAGGTGAACAGTGAAGAACACACAGCGTTTTGCTAAATTAGCCTTTGGAAAGGAAAATAAAGCAATTAGCTATCTCAACTGGCCCTCAGTTAGAACACAGCGTCCTGTCCCTAACTGAAATCACAGCAGAGTGAGCGCAAAATGGCGGCAGCGTTTTTTATAGTGCAGAGTGACATCATTTCAGCAGCCAATCACAGCCTTGCCAGTACTTACATGCCCACCATGCTAAACAGGATGTGCCCACACTTCCAATCATTCCTCATTGGCTGCTGCATTCAGTTTGAATTCTGGGAACTTCCGATTCTGGTATCCGATACGCGGGAAGTATCGGAATTCGGTATCGGAATTCCGATACCGCAAATATCGGCCGATACCCGATACTTGCGGTATCGGAATGCTCAACACTACTCACTGCCAAATGTGTGGCCTTTCAATTTTTTTTAGGCTAAATAGCGCTGTATAGAATTTGAGCATCACACAGCCAAAAAATCAGTACACTGGCCTCCAATGCCCAAACTTGGAGCACAGAGATATATGACGGCTGTAACAGAAATACCACACTGGCAAATCTGTGGCCTTTCAAAATTTTTTAAGGCTAAATAGCGCTGTATAGAATTTGAGTATCACACAGCCAGAAAATAAGTACACCGGCCTCCAATGCCCAAACTTGGGGCACGCAGATATATGAGGCTTTTTTCAGTGAGTTTAAAACACGAAACAGCCGGGACCAGCTGCTTGGAAAGCATCACCAAACCGCGCGCATTACGGCGCGCGAATTTTTGCCTGTAGGACATTATTGCAAGAGAGCTTGGCTGAGTAGATTACACAAGAAGAATAACACACAGCAAGTCAGCAGGATCTAGGAGCAACATGGCAGATGTGACAACCTACATGGTGAGCTGCAGCATGTGCTACATGTTCACAGATCGACCAGAAGAAGAATCAAATTTCACCTGTCAGAAGTGTAGACTAGTGGCCCTTTTAGAAGAAAAGGTGCGGGGTCTGGAAGAAAGAATAGCAACTTTGAAACTCATCAAAGAGAATGAAGACTTCCTAGACAGAACAGACGCATCTCTACTGGTCACAGAAGGTGAAAAAAGTGTCAGAGAACCTCCAAAAGCAGATGAGTGGAAGCATGTGACCAAAAGAAGCAAGAAGACCATGGAGAAATCACCAACCACACAACTGAAGAACCGATATCAAATCTTTGTAGAGGATGAAGATGGCACACCTAAGGATGAAGCAATACCAGCAAGCAAAAAAGAAAAGGGCACACAGCAACAAGTGACAGCAAAAAGTACAGCCAAGAAGCAACGAAGAGTGGTGGTGGTGGGAGACTCACTGCTGAGAGGCACAGAAGCAGCCATCTGCAGACCGGACATAACTGCAAGAGAAGTATGCTGCCTTCCAGGTGCGATGATCAAGGATGTGACTGATAGGATACCAAAGCTCTTCAGCTCCAAGGACGTCCACCCATTTCTTCTGATACATGTTGGCACCAATGACACGGCAAGGAAGGACCTACCGACAATCTGCAAAGACTTTGAAGAGTTGGGGAAGAAAGTAAAGGAACTGGATGTACAGGTAGTTTTTTCTTCTATCCTTCCAGTAGACGGGCATGGCACCAGGAGATGGAACAGGATCCTTGATGCAAACAACTGGCTAAGACGATGGTGCAGACAACAAGGATTCGGATTCCTGGACCACGGTGTGAATTACTTGTACGATGGACTTCTCGACAGAGACGGACTACACCTCAACACACCTGGGAAACACACATTCGCCAGAAGACTCGCTACACTCATCAGGAGGGCGTTAAACTAGAAGAAGAGGGGACGGGAAGAAAAACATTAGACTTGAACAAAGAAGATCCAGGAAAACATACTCAGAAGGGAGGTAAGAACATTTCTAAAACAATCCACAGCGAGGAGATTGGAACAAAACAAAATCCTCTAAACTGCATGCTCGCAAACGCCAGAAGCCTGACAAACAAGATGGAAGAACTAGAAGCAGAAATATCTACAGGTAACTTTGACATAGTGGGAATAACCGAGACATGGTTAGATGAAAGCTATGACTGGGCAGTTAACTTACAGGGTTACAGTCTGTTTAGAAAGGATCGTAAAAATCGGAGAGGAGGAGGGGTTTGTCTCTATGTAAAGTCTTGTCTAAAGTCCACTTTAAGGGAGGATATTAGCGAAGGAAATGAGGATGTCGAGTCCATATGGGTCGAAATTCATGGAGGGAAAAATGGTAACAAAATTCTCATTGGGGTCTGTTACAAACCCCCAAATATAACAGAAACCATGGAAAGTCTACTTCTAAAGCAGATAGATGAAGCTGCAACCCATAATGAGGTCCTGGTTATGGGGGACTTTAACTACCCGGATATTAACTGGGAAACAGAAACCTGTGAAACCCATAAAGGCAACAGGTTTCTGCTAATAACCAAGAAAAATTATCTTTCACAATTGGTGCAGAATCCAACCAGAGGAGCAGCACTTTTAGACCTAATACTATCTAATAGACCTGACAGAATAACAAATCTGCAGGTGGTCGGGCATCTAGGAAATAGCGACCACAATATTGTACAGTTTCACCTGTCTTTCACTAGGGAGACTTGTCAGGGAGTCACAAAAACACTGAACTTTAGGAAGGCAAAGTTTGACCAGCTTAGAGATGCCCTTAATCTGGTAGACTGGGACAATATCCTCAGAAATAAGAATACAGATAATAAATGGAAAATGTTTAAGAACATCCTAAATAGGCACTGTAAGCGGTTTATACCTTGTGGGAATAAAAGGACTAGAAATAGGAAATACCCAATGTGGCTAAACAAAGAAGTAAGACAGGCAATTAACAGTAAAAAGAAAGCATTTGCACTACTAAAGCAGGATGGCACCATTGAAGCTCTAAAAAACTATAGGGAGAAAAATACTTTATCTAAAAAACTAATTAAAGCTGCCAAAAAGGAAACAGAGAAGCACATTGCTAAGGAGAGTAAAACTAATCCCAAACTGTTCTTCAACTATATCAATAGTAAAAGAATAAAAACTGAAAATGTAGGCCCCTTAAAAAATAGTGAGGAAAGAATGGTTGTAGATGACGAGGAAAAAGCTAACATATTAAACACCTTCTTCTCCACGGTATTCACGGTGGAAAATGAAATGCTAGGTGAAATCCCAAGAAACAATGAAAACCCTATATTAAGGGTCACCAATCTAACCCAAGAAGAGGTGCGAAACCGGCTAACTAAGATTAAAATAGATAAATCTCCGGGTCCGGATGGCATACACCCACGAGTACTAAGAGAACTAAGTAATGTAATAGATAAACCATTATTTCTTATTTTTAGGGACTCTATAGCGACAGGGTCTGTTCCGCAGGATTGGCGCATAGCAAATGTGGTGCCAATATTCAAAAAGGGCTCTAAAAGTGAACCTGGAAATTATAGGCCAGTAAGTCTAACCTCTATTGTTGGTAAAATATTTGAAGGGTTTCTGAGGGATGTTATTCTGGATTACCTCAATGAGAATAACTGTTTAACTCCATATCAGCATGGGTTTATGAGAAATCGCTCCTGTCAAACCAATCTAATCAGTTTTTTTGAAGAGGTAAGCTATAGGCTGGACCACGGTGAGTCATTGGACGTGGTATATCTCGATTTTTCCAAAGCGTTTGATACCGTGCCGCACAAGAGGTTGGTACACAAAATGAGAATGCTTGGTCTGGGGGAAAATGTGTGTAAATGGGTTAGTAACTGGCTTAGTGATAGAAAGCAGAGGGTGGTTATAAATGGTATAGTCTCTAACTGGGTCGCTGTGACCAGTGGGGTACCGCAGGGGTCAGTATTGGGACCTGTTCTCTTCAACATATTCATTAATGATCTGGTAGAAGGTTTACACAGTAAAATATCGATATTTGCAGATGATACAAAACTATGTAAAGCAGTTAATACAAGAGAAGATAGTATTCTGCTACAGATGGATCTGGATAAGTTGGAAACTTGGGCTGAAAGGTGGCAGATGAGGTTTAACAATGATAAATGTAAGGTTATACACATGGGAAGAAGGAATCAATATCACCATTACACACTGAATGGGAAACCACTGGGTAAATCTGACAGGGAGAAGGACTTGGGAATCCTAGTTAATGATAAACTTACCTGGAGCAGCCAGTGCCAGGCAGCAGCTGCCAAGGCAAACAGGATCATGGGGTGCATTAAAAGAGGTCTGGATACACATGATGAGAGCATTATACTGCCTCTGTACAAATCCCTAGTTAGACCGCACATGGAGTACTGTGTCCAGTTTTGGGCACCGGTGCTCAGGAAGGATATAATGGAACTAGAGAGAGTATAAAGGAGGGCAACAAAATTAATAAAGGGGATGGGAGAACTACAATACCCAGATAGATTAGCGAAATTAGGATTATTTAGTCTAGAAAAAAGACGACTGAGGGGCGATCAAATAACCATGTATAAGTATATAAGGGGACAATACAAATATCTCGCTGAGGATCTGTTTATACCAAGGAAGGTGACGGGCACAAGGGGGCATTCTTTGCGTCTGGAGGAGAGAAGGTTTTTCTACCAACATAGAAGAGGATTCTTTACTGTTAGGGCAGTGAGAATCTGGAATTGCTTGCCTGAGGAGGTGGTGATAGCGAACTCAGTCGAGGGGTTCAAGAGAGGCCTGGATGTCTTCCTGGAGCAGAACAATATTGTATCATACAATTAGGTTCTGTAGAAGGACGTAGATCTGGGGATTTATTATGATGGAATATAGGCTGAACTGGATGGACAAATGTCTTTTTTCGGCCTTACTAACTATGTTACTATGTATGAAAAGAAAAAAAAAGGGCCACAAGGGGTAGGACACACAACTATGCTACGTATGCCTGACAAACTATAATTTTTCAACAGGCCTCAGTCTAACAGAACAGACTGTATTTTTTTTTTTGGGGGGGGGGGGAATTTTGGGGAAAAAAAAGGTATATAGACAATAAATAAGCTGCAGCAGCAGGCAGTTATGGAGCTTTGGGAAGGATGCAGTGGGTCCAATGGACGCACATACAGTGCCTGCAGGCCTGTGCCCTGCCTACCTAGTGCTGCAATATCGGGACCCACGAATTAGCCCTAAAAAGGACTTTTGGTTTCTGAGAAGTTGTGGATGTAAGAGTTGCAGACCTACACTAACTCTAAAACCACGATTCTGACCCTATCTCGGCAGCAGCTCTCCCTACTCTCACTAAAACAGGTTTCTTATACTCGGGGTGATGCTGTGTGGCCAAGCCAATCACTGTACGACCACAACAAAGATGGCTGCGGTGTTTCATGGCCTGGCAGACAATCCATGCACCGTGATTGGGTCTCTAAAGTCCACCAAAACTGCTGGGTGGAGACTGCAGTTACCGCCGAATAATCTCGGAAATGCTCGCTGCTCACCGACTACGCTGAGCATAGCGATACTCTGGTGAGTAACAAGTAGTGGCGAGCACGTTCGCTCATCACTATTCCTCACCCATTTGTCCCTGCCTTCACAAATCTGGGAACAATATTAGATAAAAATTGCATATAACAATAGCAACAATAAGGAAATCTTACCATTTCATAGTCCTGATTAATTTAAGATAACAAATTAGGACATATTATTACGCACGTAGCACTTCAATTAGTTCCTTAGTGTGCTGCTTCTCCTATTTTTGATTGCTGCATGTTTAGAAGACATGTAGCTTGGTTTTCGGATGCCTTGCACATATCCGTAGGACTGTTCATCCACTCCCGCTCCCTCTACACTGCAGTTCCTAAGTACTCCATGCCAATTTTCAGTTCTTTCAATGCTGAAAGCCAGTGATAGACTTCACAATGTCATATAAGGGTTAACACATATCTGTGATGTCAATAGCTTTAGTATTGGAAAGAAGCACAAAAAGAAGAAAAGACCAGTATGGAGGAACAAAGAGCTGTGACAGTGTCAGAGGAAGTATAAAGACAAGTGAATATAATGTATTTTATTATTTTAACTCCTTTCTGATCCTCAAAGTAATGCAGAAAAATTGTGAAGTGGCCATAATTTTGCTGGATTTATGAGAATTCAATTCCACAACATTTTTGATTCACCAGAATCTAAAATTTTAAGAAAATTTGTTACAGATTTGATTAATTACAGATGAATTTGCTAATCTTAACAAGTTGATTTATGATTGTCGTTCTCCTGAGGAAGATATCAGTATGACCTGGAAACACAATGAAACACATTTGATTTCTATACATCTGTGGCACCTCACAGTCCGGTTGCCACGGTGACACTGCCTCTCTCTAAGGGGTGATGTCATGCCTGGATGCAAGAAGGAAGGTCCCCGTGCCAGGTAACACAGTGTATATGTTAATTCCTGCCCCAGGCCAGAAAGGGGAGCTTCCTTATAAATTCTGACCAGCAGGTGGGGTTAGTGAGTCAGAAAGAAGTCAGCTGAAAGAGTAAACAGGGGAGTTGTCATGGAAACTGGAGCGAGCTGGAGCTTATGACAGAACAGTAAGAGAGGAGAGTTGGCAGTTGGTCTGTGGAGAGGGAAGGGACAGGAGCAGAGACAAGAGCTCAGGGGAATAAAAACTGCCTATAGCAGACCCCAAGCAGAGTGCTGATAAAAAGGGATGCCAGAGTCCTTGGCGGGGCGGGTGCTGTATGCCCTGAAAGCCAAATCTGGAGGGCAGGGGACTGCAAGTTCCCTGGCCACACCGAACACCTGAAGGCATGGTAGCAGACCAAGAGCCCAGGGCAGACAGTGAAAAGGACAGTGCCCGTGAAATAGGCTCACACTGTCTACCATACAAGTTAGGAAACATCAAACAGGAGAGGGCCGCAGCTTAGCTACGAGCATCAGGGACCCTAAAAGAGAGCGCAGAAGTAAAGTCCCCAATCCCACCTGGCAGGGTGGATCCCCTGAAAGCCTCCAGGCAAGCCGGATTCAATCCGTCATCTGTAATTGGTACCCCAGATTGCATCTACTTTCCAGTAAAAGGTTAAAAAAAAACTGCACCTCTCTGTGGTCTTCAGTTATTTTCTGAACCCCAACGTTCACCATCTGAACAATCAAATATATTTGCCCTGGGGCCCCACTCTACACGTGGGGAGCTGAACCATCTTTGCTGCATCACCATTAGCCCCAGTGGACCTAAACAGCAGCATCGGCCACCCATTGCCGAACACCACGGGTGGCATCATGACCAAACACCACATAATTATCCTCCATTTTATGAAACGGCCAGGGCCACAGACATGTATCACGGCCCCGTGATCTCCCTCATAGAACTGTCTGGTCCGATTCTGGGTACTAGGTTCTTCAAAGTAGCCACCTTTTGCTTTGATGACTGCTTTGCACACTCTTGGCATTCTCTAGATGAGCTTCAAGAGGTAGTCACCGGGAATGGTTTTCAACACACAGGTGTGTCCTGTCAGGTTTAATAAGTGGGATTTCTTGCCTTATAAATGGGATTGGGACCATCGGTTGTGCTGTGCAGAAGTCTGGTGGATACATAGCTGATAGTCCTACTGAATAGACTGTTAGAATTTGTATTATGGCAAGAAAAAGCAGCTAAGTAAAGAAAAATGAGTGGCCATCATTACTTTAAGAAATGAAGGTTAGTCAGTCCAAAAAATTGGGAAAACTTTGAAAGTGTCCCCAAGTGCAGTAGCAAAAACCATTAAGCGCTACAAAGCAACTGGTTCACATGAGGACCGCCCCAGGAAAGGAACACCAAGAGTCACCTCTGCTTCTGAGGATAAGTTTATCCGAGTCACCAGCCTCAGAAATCGCAGGTTAACAGAAGCTCAGATTAGAGACCCGGTCAATGCCACTCAGAGTTCTAGCAGCAGACACATCTCTACAACAACTGTTAAGAGGAGACTTTGTGCAGCAGGCCTTCATGGTAAAATAGCTGCTGGGAAACCACTGCTAAGGACAGGCAACAAGCAGAAGAGACTTGTTTGGGCTAAAGAGCACAAGGAATGGACATTAGACCAGTGGAAATCTGTGCTTTGGTCTGATGAGTCCAAATTTGAGATCTTTGGTTCCAACCACTGTGTCTTTGTGTGATGCAGAAAAGGTGAACGGATGGACTCTACATGCCTGGTTCCCACCAAGAAGCATGGAGAAGGAGGTGTGATGGTGTGGGGATGCTTTGCTGGTGACACTGTTGGGGATTTATTCAAAATTGAAGGCATACTGAACCAGCATGGCTACCACAGCATGCTGCCGCGGCATGCTATTCCATCCGGTTTGCGTTTAGTTGGACCATCATTTATTTTTCAACAGGACAATGACACCAAACACACCTCCAGGCTGTGTAAGGGCTATTTGACCAAGAAGGAGAGTGATGGGGTGCTATGCCAGATGACCTGGCCTCCATAGACACAAGACCTGAACCCAATCGAGATAGTTTGGGGTGAGCTGGACCGCAGAGTGAAGGCAAAGGTGCTAAGCATCCCTGGGAACTCCTTCAAGATTGTTGCAACACCATTCCCGGTGACTAACTCTTGAAGCTCATCAAGAGAATGCCAAGAGTGTGCAAAGCAGTCATCAAAGTAAAAGGTGGCTACTTTGAGGAAAATAGAATATATTACATAATTTCAGTTGTTTCACACTATTTTGTTAAGTATATAATTCCACATGTGTTAATTCATAGTTTTGATGCCTTCAGTGTGAATGTACAATTTTCACACTCATGAAAATACAGAAAATCTTTAAATGAGGTGTGTCCAAACTTTTGGTCTGTATATATATATACATATATATATATATTTATAATATAACGGTGGGAGCGTCACTCTGTCCGAAGCCTTTATAGACTGCGCAAGCGCGATGCACCGCACCTGCGCAGTCTGGACCAGAGTGACGCAGCCGAACTTAATTAACCCCCTCATAATATACCGGCCGTGGGGGCTCCAACCCCCTCCCACCCCCTGTGCGCACCCCCCTCCCACCTCCTGTGCGCCCCCCCCCCCGTGTGCTCCCCCTCGCTGTGATTAAAATACTCACCTAGCTTCCGGATGCCTCACCGCAGCGTCCTCTTCTGGCCGCAGCCTCTCCTGTATACGGCCACGTGGGGCCGCCGATTACAGTACTGAATATGCGGCTCCGCCCCTTTGGGAGGCGGAGCCGCATATTCATGATTTTAATCGGCCCCCAGCACAGCCACCCCAGCACAGCCCCAGCTACAGCCACGCAGAGCCGCCCCAGCACAGCCACGCACAGCCACCCCAGCACAGCCACAGCCACGCACAGCCGCCCCCAGCACAGCCACGCACAGCCGCCCCAGCACAGCCACGCACAGCCACCCCAGCACAGCCACAGCCACGCACAGCCGCCCCAGCACAGCCGCCCCCAGCACAGGCATGCACAGCCGCCCCAGTACAGCCACGCACAGCCACCCCAGCACAGCCACGCACAGCCGCCCCCAGCACAGCCGCCCCAGCACAGCCACAGCTACAGCCACGCACAGCCGCCCTAGCACAGCCACGCACAGCCACCCCAGCACAGCCACAGCCACGCACAGCCGCCACAAGCACAGCCGCCCCCAGCACAGCCACAGCCACGCACAGCCGCCCCCAGCACAGCCGCCCCAGCACAGCCACAGCTACAGCCACGCACAGCCGCCCTAGCACAGCCACGCACAGCCACCCCAGCACAGCCACGCACAGCCGCCCCAGCACAGCCACGCACAGCCGCCCCAGCACAGCCACGCACAGCCACCCCAGCACAGCCACAGCCACGCACAGCCGCCCCCAGCACAGCCGCCCCCAGCACAGGCACACACAGCCGCCCCAGCACAGCCACGCACAGCCACCCCAGCACAGACACAGCCACACACAGCAGCCCCCAGCACAGCCGCCCCGACACAGCCACAGCTACAGCCACGCACAGCCGCCCCAGCACAGCCACGCACAGCCACCCCAGCACAGCCACGCACAGCCGCCCCCAGCACAGCCGCCCCCAGCACAGCCACAGCCATGCACAGCCGCCCCAGCACAGCCAAGCACAGCCACCCCAGCACAGCCAAAGCCACGCACAGCCGCCTCCAGCACAGCCGCCCCAGCACAGCCACAGCCACGCACAGCCGCCCCAGCACAGCCACGCACAGCCACCCCAGCACAGCCACAGCCACGCACAGCCGCCCCCAGCACAGCCACAGCCATGCACAGCCGCCCCCAGCACAGCCGCCCCAGCACAGCCACAGCTACAGCCACGCACAGCCGCCCCAGCACAGCCACGCACAGCCACCCCAGCACAGCCACGCACAGCCGCCCCCAGCACAGCCACAGCCACGCACAGCCGCCCCCAGCACAGCCGCCCCCAGCACAGCCGCCCCCAGCACAGCCGCCTCCTGCACAGCCACAGCCACGCACAGCCGCCCCAGCACAGCCACGCACAGCCACCCCAGCACAGCCACAGCCACGCACAGCCGCCCCCAGCATAGCCGCCCCCAGCACAGCCAAAGCCACGCACAGCCGCCCCCAGCACAGCCGCCCCAGCACAGCCACAGCTACAGCCACGCACAGCCGTCCCAGCACAGCCATGCACAGCCACCCCAGCACAGCCACGCACAGCCGCCCCCAGCACAGCCACAGCCACGCACAGCCGCCCCCAGCACAGCCGCCTCCAGCACAGCCACAGCCACGCACAGCCGCCCCCAGCACAGCCACAGCCACGCACAGCCGCCCCCAGCACAGCCACAGCCGCGCACAGCCGCCCCCAGCACAGCCGCCCCCAGTGCCCAGTGACAGACAGCTGGATTTGCTTCCTAGGTCTTGGGTCTTCTAGCAGGACAATGACCCCAAACATACTACAAGAAGCACCCAAAAATTAATGGAAACAAAGCACCAAAGAGTTCAGAAGTGGAAATTCCAGCTCTACAGCTCTATTAGCGTAAAGTCTCTGTCACGCTGGGTGAAGGAGCAACTAGGTGCACAACAACAGGAAGAGGGTGGGGAGGCCCAAACACTAGAAAAGGGAGGAGTTGAGGCCCCTAGGAAGATCTGACAACACCATGAATCTCATAACATCCCTAAGTAGGTTCCTCACCTATTGCCGAGCTGGAGCCTAATCCCTAACTGCCCTTAGCGATAGGCTCTGGAGTAGGGTAGGGACGAGGTGGGCACGAGTCAGCCCCCGCTGCAAATAAAGACAACATGTGTAAACAAAAAAGGGTAAACACTTAGATTGCAAAGACACAAGACAAATCATGCCAACAATCCTCCAAGAGTAGCAGCACAGTGGCGCAGTGGTTAGCACAGCAGCCTTGCAGCGCTGGAGTCCTGGGTTCAGACCCCACCAAGGACAACATTTGCAAAGAGTTTGTATGTTCTCTCTGTGTTTGCGTGGGTTTCATCCGGGTACTCCAGTTTCCTCCCACATTCCAAAGACATACTGACAGGAAATTTAGATTGTGTGCAACCAGTAAAGCGCTGCGGAATATGTTAGCGCTATATAAAAATAAGGATTATTAAGATTAAAAGTACTTCAAAAAGACATTAGTCGACTGCAAGCACTTCCAACTGGGTCAGAGGAAAATAGAACTATCACCAGCATCTTATCACCAAAGACTAAAGGTATGTAAACATCCCTTAAGGGTGTGTCCATCAGCAGCAGAAGGTGGAGGTAACCTCTAGGTCACAGAGTAAGAAGGATATCACTCCACAACAGAGATGCAAAGATCAAGCAGTTGCTTACAGAGCCAAGCACAGTGACATTCTACAGCCGGATCCAGAATTTCTCTCTGTCACACTACATGGATGGACTCTACATGCCTGGTTCCCACCAAGAAGCATGGAGTAGGAGGTGTGATGGTGTGGGGATGCTTTGCTAGTGACACTGTTGGGGATTTATTCAAAATTGAAGGCATACTGAAGGCATGCTATTCCATCCTGTTTGCGTTTAGTTGGACCATCATTTATTTTTCAACAGGACAATGACCCCAAACGCGCCTCCAGGCTGTGTAAGGGCTATTTGACCAAGAAGGAGAGTGATGGGGTGCTATGCCAGATGACCCGGCCTCCACAGTCACCAGACCTGAACCCAATCGAGATGGTTTGGGGTGAGCTGGACCGCAGAGTGAAGGCAAAAGGGCCAACAAGTGCTAAGCGTCTCTGGGAACTCCTTCAAGATTGTTGGAACACCATTCCCGGTGACTAACTCTTGAAGCTCATCAAGAGAATGCCAAGAGCGTGCAAAGCAGTCATCAAAGTAAAAGGTGGCTACTTTGAAGAAAATAGAATATATTACATAATTTCAGTTGTTTCACACTATTTTGTAAAAGTATATAATTCCACATGTGTTAATTCATAGTTTTGATGCCTTCAGTGTGAATGTACAATTTTCACACTCATGAAAATACAGAAAATCTTTAAATGAGGTGTGTCCAAACTTTTGGTCTGTATATATATATGTATATATATATATATAGCCATGGACGAAAGTGCTGGTACAGTTGAAATTGTTCCAGGAAAGTATTTCTTCTAACCAGTTATTGAAATTACAGGTTTTTATACATGTTTATTTCCTTTGTGGAAATTGGAACAACACAAAAAAAACTAAGAAAAAAGCAAATTGGACAGAATTTTATTCAAAACCCGCAAAATGATCTGGATAAAAATGTTGGCAACATTCCAAAATTGTGGGTAAAACAGCTTTCTTTCAAGCATATGATGCTGGTTTAAACTCACCAGTTGCAAGTAATATAAAAATAACACCTGAGACAAGGTAAAAAGGGGAGAAGTTGACTCAGTCTTTGCATTGTGTGTCTCTGTGGGCCACATTAAGCATGGAGAACAGACAGAGGAGAAGAGAACTGTCTGAAGTCTTGAGAATCAAAATTGTTGAAAAATATCAGCAATTTCAAGGTTGCAAGTCCATCTCCAGAGATCCAGAGATCTTGATGTTCCTTAGTTCACAGTGTGCAACATGATCAAGAAGTTTACAATCCATGGCACTGTAGTTGTTTTCCTTGGTCATGGACGGCAGAGAAAAAATTATGAAAGGTTGCAACACAGGATACTCTGGATGGTGTATAAGCAGCCCCAATCAAGTTCCAAAGAAATTCAAGCTGTCCTGCAGGCTCAGGGATCATCATTGTCAGTGTGGCCTATCCTTCAACATTTGAATGAAATGAAACGCTATGGCAGAAAATCAATGAGGACCCCACTGCTAACAAAGAGGCATAAAAAGGTAGATTGCAGTGAGTAAGACAAAATCCTTCTTGAAAAGCATCTTTTGGGCAGATGAGAAGAAGATAGAGCTTTTTGGTAATTCACATCATACTGTTTACTGTAAATAGAATGAGACCTACAGAGAAAAGAACACAATACCTACAGTCAAATATGGTGGAGTTTCAAAGATTTTTTGGTGTTGTTTTGCTGCCTCTGGCACTGGGTGCCTTGACTGTGTGCAACACATCATGAAATGCAAAGATTCCCAAAAGATTTTGTATTGCAATGTAGTGCCCAGTGACAGACAGCTGGATTTGCTTCCTAGGTCTTGGGTCTTCTAGCAGGACAATGACCCCAAACATACTACAAGAAGCACCCAACAATTAATGGAAACAAAGCACCAAAGAGTTCAGAAGTGGAAATTCCAGCTCTACAGCTCTATTAGCGTAAAGTCTCTGTCACGCTGGGTGAAGGAGCAACTAGGTGCACAACAACAGGAAGAGGGTGGGGAGGCCAAAACACTAGAAAAGGGAGGAGTTGAGGCCCCTAGGAAGATCTGACAACACCATGAATCTCATAACATCCCTAAGTAGGTTCCTCACCTATTGCCGAGCTGGAGCCTAATCCCTAACTGCCCTTAGCGATAGGCTCTGGAGTAGGGTAGGGACGAGGTGGGCACGAGTCGGCCCCCGCTGCAAATAAAGACAACATGTGTAAACAAAAAAGGGTAAACACTTAGATTGCAAAGACACAAGACAAATCATGCCAACAATCCTCCAAGAGTAGCAGCACAGTGGCGCAGTGGTTAGCACAGCAGCCTTGCAGCGCTGGAGTCCTGGGTTCAAACCCCACCAAGGACAACATTTGCAAAGAGTTTGTATGTTCTCTCTGTGTTTGCGTGGGTTTCCTCCGGGTACTCCGGTTTCCTCCCACATTCCAAAGACATACTGACAGGAAATTTAGATTGAGAGCAACCTGTAAAGCGCTGCGGAATATGTTAGCGCTATATAAAAATAAGGATTATTAAGAATAAAAGTACTCCAAAAAGACATTAGTCGACTGCAAGCACTTCCAACTGGGACAGAGGAAAATAGAACTATCACCAGCATCTTATCACCAAAGACTAAAGGTATTTAAACATCCTGTAAGGGTGTGTCCATCAGCAGCAGAAGGTGGAGGTAACCTCTAGGTCACAGAGTAAGAAGGATATCACTCCACAACAGAGATGCAAAGATCAAGAAGTTGCTTGCAGAGCCAAGCACAGTGACATTCTACAGCCGGATCCAGAATGTCTCTCTGTCACACCAGACACACCCGTGACAGTCTATCACCATTACCTCTTACATAAAGATGCTACAGAAATACTGTGAATGGACACATTAAATCAGTTAATTTTGCCTGCTTTGATGACTCTCTGAAGATTACAAAAGGATTTTGGGTTGCAATGTAGTGTCCAGTGTCAGAAAACTTGATTTGCTTCCTAGGTCAAGGGTCTTCCAGCAGGACCATGACCCCAAGTATACTTAATGAAGCCGCCATAAATCGATCTAAACAAAGTGCTGGTGAGTTCTGAAGTGAACAACTGCGAGTCTGGATCTAAATCCCATTGAACACCTGTGGAGAGTTCTTAAAATTGCTATTGGGAGCAGGCACACTTCAAATTTGAGAGACCTGGAGCCGTTTGCAAAAGAAGAGTCTTCCAGAATTCAAAAAAAGGTGTAATAAGCTTGCTAATGGTTATAGAAAGTGATTAATTGCAGTTATTTATTCCAATCGCTGTGAAACCAAATATTAAGTGGAGGTTGCCAACAACTTTGTCCAGCCCATTTTTGGGGTTTTGTGAAAAATTATGTCCAATTTTCCTAAAAACAAAGGAAATAAACATGTGTAGAACAAAACGTATAATTGCAATCATTTTCTGGGTAAAATACTTCATTTTCTGGAACAATTTCAAGGGTGCCAACACACTCTTCTGTGTACATACAGGCACAGTGCTATGTCTGCAGTTGCATGCAAAGAAGTAGTGTGAGCTCTGCTGAATAGAGCCTCGCTCACCCACACAAGTCATGCCCACCCATTAGTTTCTAGAGCCCAGAATTCTGAGACATTTTGACCTGACATCACAGGAAGTCAAGGGATTCTAAATTAGAGATCAAGTGTCCAGGAGAGCATCTTGGGTTACAAAAGTATTTGGGAATGCAAGGTATTTTGTACACAGCTTTTCTATGGCAGTTGGTTCACATGAAAGGGACTTGTAAAGTAGTGACCGTCCCCTTTAATTGGGCCATGTATATGAGACTTTATTGTGCATGAAATCATATTTAACACATTACTTATATCAGATCTTCTGTTCCCTGGACTACTGAATTTTCTATGCAAGTAGATATTTAAATCTTCAATGAATACTTATATTACCTAAATATGGTTCCAAGACCAACAAAAGCCAACCAAAAGATATTAAAAATAGTTTCTACCTCTATCAATTATTTTAAACTCTACCTATTTCTTTATACCTACTTGTTTAGAGCATGACATTTCCGAAACCTTATGGCAAACAGATGTAATCAGAAAGAGGATTTACAGTAAATGGAGGTATAACTGAAAGTTAGGAATACAAATGACAATGTAAATGCTTTAACTTATTTTGTTGTTAAAGTTACTTATGATGTTCTGATTGACTGACAGTAACCATAACTGAGTACCAAGTTTACAAAATATGATAAAACAATAGTTTAAAAAATTCAGGTAGTTTTAAGTTCAGAATTTGCACACAGCGCTGGGAGGAACTAATCAATAACACCATGACATTTTCAAAATGTTCTTACATTAAGAGTATATGTGCATCATGATCCTGTGTGGCACAGGAGCTGTGCCCATGTAATCACCGCTGGGAGCTCGACTTACATGATAGCCGCCGAGCCCAGGCTGTCACAGCTAAGATCAGTGCCCGTACTGCCCCTGGCTGTTTAACCCACTGAATGCAGTGATGAATATCGATTGCAGTATTTTGGAGGCTAGAAGAGGCTGGGTTTTTTCTATTGTATCTTCCGATCAGCGCCCATGACATCACCGCAAGGGCCCGATCATTCTCATGGCAACTTGCCGTCATCATGATGTCCTCCGGGCCTACCAGCTATTGTGGCCTACTTAGACAGTGCCAGATGCACGGTCTAAGTGGCTTCTGTCAGCATAACACTGACAGGTATTATGCATTGCAATGCTGATGTATTGAAATGCATTATACCAGTGGCCTTAATAAAGTAAGAAAGTAAAACAAAGTTTTTAAAAATTGTACAAATATTTAAAAAAATACCACAAAATAAATAAAAAGAATTAAAAAAAATATTATACCAATAACTAGGTATATTTATACAAAAACAAAAATAAACTAAAACTCACACATATTTGATATTGACATGTCCGGAATGAACCAACCTATGAAACTGTCACACTAGTTAATCCCTTCCATGAATACCATAAAAAAAGTGGCAAAAAATGATTATTTTCCATCATACTGGTGAATAAAAAGTGAAATGAAACGCGATCAAAAAGTTAAATCGAAAAAACAAATCCTATTGCTGAAATTGTCATCAAATTGGCCTATTCCTTTTATAGTGTATCACTGTCTCTGCTGTACCTGGTGTGTCTCTCCATCAGTTGATTGGGCCAGGAAGCTTGCCCCCTGCCTCAAGCTTTGATGGGATTTTTTTCAACATATTTTCCACAATGACCTTCTGGTATGGCACCATTTTTGAAGAACTCTCTGAATCAGGAAGGAGAGATGCAAAGTACTTCATGTAGTGTGGGTCTAGCAGGAAGAACAACCAGCACTCTTTTTTTGGCCAAGATGAATGTAACGTGAGGGTCACGGAAAAGGCAGCCATATATAAAATTGGCCATATGTGCAAAGCTCCATATAGCCAACAATTTCCTGTCTCCACCATGATGATGAATCTCCATCTCCTCCTCCTCCCCATCCACAGCCAATCCACATAGGAGAGACGGGACAAAGGTTGTGTGGCTACTAGCCTCTGATGTGCTAGTCACCAGCTGCTGTTCTTCCTCTTCCTCCTCTTCAGTATTAATCTCCTCATTGTTACCCAATCCATGCTGAGCAAATGAGGTGAGGCTGGGCTGGTTATAATATCTCTCTGTTGTGTCTTCCTCTGTCCCCACCTGGTCCACATGCAAAACTTCATGTTTAATTGTGAGCAGTGATTGTTTAAGAACAGGTACAGAACAGTACACTACACTACACTTTAGGTAAAGAAGTGGGATTTTTGCTCTGACAATGGCGCCACCATCTTTGTGGACTCCTCAAAGTCTTGGAGATCCACACAAATGTCAGCCATCCATGCCCACTACTCAGTTGTTATGTGTTGTTATGTGCGGAGACAGACCAGAATGGACGTGTTAGAGGAGGTACTCAACCACTGGCCTCTTCTGCTCACAATGCCTTGCCAGCATGTACAGTGTGGAGTTCCAGCGCGTGGTGAAGTTGCACATCAGTTGGTGAATTGGCACTTGCCAGAGTGGCAGCAGCTGTAGCTGACTTGTGGAAATGGGCGCTGAGGAGGGGTACCTTGATAAGAAGCTCTGGCAAATCTAGATAGGTTTTCAGAAATCGCTGAGCTACCAAGTTGAGCACATATGCAAAGCATGGTATGTGTTTGAGATTGCCAAGCAATCAGGTTATGCCCATTATCACACACCACCATGCCTGATTGAAGGTTCAGTGGCAAAAACCACAAATCTGTCTTGTCTGTTATTCCTTTAAGTAACTTTGTTGTTGTGTGAGGTTTGTCTCCTAGACAAATTAGCTTCAGCAGAGCCTCTTTCAGCTTTGCTGAGGTAGTGCTGTAGATCTTCCAGCTTCCGGATTACATGGACGACATGCTCTGAGATAGCACATCGGGGTTGGAGGAGGAAGGGGGCAGGAACTGCCATAGGAGGTGGAGTAAACCCTGATCAAAGTAGGGCCAGCAATCCTCGGTATCGGGATTACATGTGCCATGCCAGAGTGTGACTTGGCACCAGCCTCCACAATGTTCACCCAGGGTGCTGTTAGAGAAATGTAGCATCCCTGGTCACAAGTGCTTTTCTACATGTTGGTTGTTAAGTGGACAAACCCAGTAAGTGCATTAGTTCCTGGACCCATGCTGGTACAAGGCGGGGATGCCACAGCAGTGCCTGGAGACCAAATACTGAGGGCCGGCTGCCGCCATGAGTCGGCAGAAATCCTCCATGTCAACAAGCCGAAATGGCAACATTTCCACTGCAAGTAGCCTGGAAATGTGTCAGTTTAGCCTATGGGTGGTTGGCTGCAAACTTTCCCTTTCATTCCAAGGCCTGGGGTAGGAATAGTTGAATTCTGTGCTGGGACAAGGATTTGGAATTGCATGATGATGGTATTTCAGAATGTGCAAAGGATAGGTGCAGGGCAGGAAGTATCTGTGTCAATATTTGGACAGGAGATTGGAAAACACCTAGCACAGGGGAGGAGGAAATGGTGTCAACCGATGGTACTAATTGTGGACCTGGGTGTTTGGCCCACCGATTCGGGTGTTTAGATGACATGTACCTGATTATGCTGGTGGTGTTTACATTCTCAGTGGTCAGGCCCCTGCTGATCTTCGCATGGCATAGGTTGCAAATGGCCATTTTGTTTGTCTCAGAACTCTCTTTAAAAAAGTCCCAAACTGGGGAAACACCTATCTCTTTGACAGAGAAATTCATGACTGCTGCTGCTCTGCTAAAAAGTAGCCTGTTTTCTCCTTCTGGTCACCCCACTGCCTCTTCCTGTCTGTTTTGGTCCTGCTGACCTCTGCCCTCCCGGCTCTGCATGCGAGCTTCACAGGTTGGGTCATTGACTTCATCATCCACCATCTCACCTTCCACCTCAACACTCCGGCCCTCCTGACTTTGTGACTAACAACAGCAAGACTTAATAGCAACTGTGTCTCATCATCATCTTCCTCCTTAGCCAAAAGTTGCCCTTTTCCACACTGTCACCTACTTGTGGCTGTGGCTGCTCTAAGTTTTGTGTATCACTAAACAGCATTACCTCAAGAAATGCTATTGTAAAGTGCTCCTTATAGTATCCTAGTGTAGGATCACTAGTCTCCTGGGTCTCAACATGGTGGTAGGAAGGAGGATCAGGGTGAGGATTAAGTAATCCAGACTGTAGCCTGGGGAGACTGGATCACGTGAAAGACTGGGTAGTGCTGCCAAGCCTGCAGGAAGTGTTATCTGCTATCCAACTGACCACCTGTTCACACTGCTCTGGCTTCAGAAGTGATGTAATATGCCTCCCTGCAAAGTGGGACAGGAGTCTATGTTTCATGGATGGGAGGAAGGAGGATCAGGGTGAGGATTAAGTGATCCAGACTGTAGGCTGGTATGACTGGACCGCATGGAAGACTGCGTAGTGCTGCCAAGCCTGCTGGAAGCATTATCTGCTATCCAACTGACCACCTTTTTGCACTTCTCTGGATTCAAAAGTGGTGTAACATGCCTCCCTGCAAAGTGGGACAGGAGCCTATGTTTCATGGTTGGGCGTGTTTTCTGTGGTCCAGCAACAGGCGTAGTCGCACCTGCCCCATGTCCTCGGTATCTGCATGCACCATCATCAACACTTCCACTTCCCCATCGCTTACTGCACGCCTTATGCATTTTGTAATTGCTAGGTCTCTTGAAACCATGTTTATTTTAATAAAAGAAAAAAAAATGGTCACCTGCAGCAGCCATGGGATTTTAATACAACCCTAATGTAACAGAAATTACTCAAAAGTGTGTGGATGACAATCAAATTCAATTCAGAAAAATGTTTCAATGCTTTTTTGGGGTGTTATATGCCACAGAAATGTACCACAAAGCAAGTAATAATGTATGGGTGAGAAATTTAGCTTAGCAGAATTTTTGAAACACTTTTTTGTTGTACAGGGTGGGCCATTTATATGGATGCACGTAAGTAAAATGGGAATGGTTGGTGATATCAATTTCCTGTTGGTGGCACATTAGTATATGGGAGGGGGGAAACTTTCCAAGATGGTGATGACCATGGTGGCCATTTTGAAGTTGGCCATTTTGGATCCAACTTAATTTTTTTCAATGGGAAGAGGGTCATGTGACACATCAAACTTATTGAGAATTACACAAGAAAAACAATGGTGTGCTTGAGTTTAACGTAACTTTATTCTTTCATGAGTTATTTACAAGTTTATGACCACTTATAAAATGTGTTCAAAGTGCTGCCCATTGTGTTGGATTGTCAATGCAACCCTCTTCTCCCACTCTTGACACACTGATAGCAATTTGACGGATCAGGAGCCTTCCGATGCCCATAGGCTTACACTCTAGCAATGCCAGATGTGCCGGCGCTGTCCGGTTTTTCGCCGCAGACAAAAAACTTAACTTTACACGTTTTATTCCAGACGCTGGACAATACAAAGTCCCGAAAGTTCCAACGTGACAACCTTGACTCCCAGAATAAGACGGTATATAGATGGAGGAGGAGTAACAAAATTGGAAGACCAAATAGGTCAAGATCTGGGTCGATGTCATCTTTTACGTCCATAGATGAACCAAGACCAAGTGCTAGTGCCCCATCTATTGAAAGTCTATCTGCTTCATCAAGCACCAGAAATCCCAGGAGAAATAATAAGTCTAATAAAGGGAGAACTACCCCTCCACAACAATATTATAAGAAAACTCGCAGCGCCCAGAATAGCCTGGAGGTAATTAACCTTTCCTCACACACTTTATCTGTAGCGCAGCAGGAGGTCCTTAGTTATGGTTTATCTTTTTCCCCCACTAATAATTTCCATTATTTTACAGCAGTAAAGGATCTCAACCTTTTCTGTCGTAAGCTTGTCCTGAGGAGGCTACATCATCGGCCTGATGGGAATATCGACGTCTGCGGTGACACCGAGCTGGAGGCTTTGGAGGTATTGGAGGGCCTACTTAGCGAGCAGGATTCTGACAATGCGGTCGGATTCCCAAGTGCTGTTTTGCCCAGATCTAGGACGTTTCCCCCCTTGTCCGTTTGTCCACAGATTGACATTTTTGCACGTCTGGTGACTGAAGATTTTAAGAAAATTCCAACTAAAATAAGACGGGACAATCTTAGCCCTGATCACAGACGTGCTTTAAGGCAACTTAAATCCTTGGATGACGTGGTTATTAAATCAGCGGACAAGGGGGGAAATGTCGTGATCTGGCCAACAGACAAATATGAGAAGGAAGCATTTAAACAACTTAAAGACAAAAAGTATTATGCGTTACTTCCTCAGAATCCGCTGACCGCATTCTCACAACTGCTTGATACCATTCTGATCCAGGCATGGGAAAAAGGACTTATTCCTAAAAAAATCCTGGATGGGTTAATGACAAAATTTCCTAAGGTCCCCACTTTCTACCTCCTTCCTAAAGTTCATAAGGATCCAGTCGACCCACCTGGGCGTCCCATAGTCTCTGGCATTGGAGGGCTGTGTGACCCGGTGTGTAAATTTATTGATTACTACCTTAAACCTTTGGTCGAAACGCTGCCCTCCTATATCAGGGACTCTGTGGACGTCCTGGTGAGGGTTGACGGCCTTTGCTTGGATTCTGATATGCTCTTTGTCACCGCGGACGTCGAGTCCCTATATACTTGTATTGACCATCAACATGGCATTGAGGCCGTACGATACTTTCTGGAGATGAGCAGTCTGGGCAGACCCTTCATTGATTTTCTTTTGGAATAATTACAGTTTGTACTGTATCATAATTTCTTCACTTTCAGGGACCGGTTCTACCTGCAGAAACGCGGCACTGCCATGGGGGCGGCGTGTGCGCCCGCCTACGCTAACCTCTTCCTTGGTTACTGGGAGAGGGAGGTGTTTCGTGGGGATGGGGCCTGCGCCGCTGACCATGTGCAGTGCTGGTTTCGTTATATTGATGATCTTTTAATTATCTGGCAGGGACCGGTCCCTGATCTGGAGAGATTTATGTTAACTCTAAACACCAATCCTTATAATATTCGACTGACATACAAATGGCACGAACGCAAGATCGATTTTTTGGACATTGCATTGCCGGTTGACGATTCGGGGTCTGTCCATACTGACATCTTCAGAAAGAAGACTTCTGTTAACTCCTTTCTTCATGCCTCCTCAGGGCATGCTTACTCAACTATTAAAGCCATCCCCATTGGTCAATTCCTCCGGGTAAAACGCACTTGTTCTACTATGGATAGGTTTGAGGAGCAGGCCAAAGACCTGCGAAATCGTTTCCTGGAAAGAGGATATAGCCAGAGAAACATTAAGCATGGCTATCACCGTGCTAAATACACTCCGCGTCAGAAATTACTTTGTAACTCTGGCACTAAGACTGACAATGGTGAGACTCACACTAGATTTATATCTACATACAACTGTCAGTGGGATGCCATGCGTCAAATTCTAACTAAGCACTGGCCTGTTCTTTAAACTGACCCCATACTGAACAAGGAAATTTCTACAAGACCTCTCATCACTGCACGGAGGAGTAAAAACTTAAAGGACCAATTGGTGAGAAGTCACTATGTGGCTCCACATACAAGTCTTTTTGGGAATCCCAAACAAAGATGGGGGTGTTTCCCTTGTGGGAACTGTATGGCGTGTAATTTATCAAATATTGTGAGAGCTAAGACTTTCACAAATGCTGCTGGGACCCATGAATATAATATTGTGCATTATATATCTTGCACTACGTCATATGTCATATGCCTTGCGCAGTGTCCCTGTTCCAAAATGTACATTGGTTTGACAACTAGGGAGCTGCGCATTAGGGTGAGAGAGCACGCGAGGGACATTTCAGCTACGAAAGAGGTAGAAGATGTTAATCTGCTGAAAACACTACCTAAACACTTCTTACAATATCACAATTCTGACCCTCGCGGCCTCAAGGTTAGAGGCATCGACAGGATTCATGGGGGGATTAGAGGGGGTAATTTAAAACAGTTATTGGCTCAAACTGAAACTAGGTGGACTGTAGAACTTGGTACCATGTCCCCTGTGGGACTTAACGAGAAACTTAGTTTCGCTCCATTTTTATAAATCTCTGCCTTTTAATTATGTGTTTATGTCTTTATTCATTTATATTTTTGTATGTTTTGTTATAGTAATATTTTGGAACAAATTTCCCCAGAAATATATTTCTTGGCTCTGATTACCTACCGTTTTGCATTATCTGATCTCCACATTGGCCTGATACTATTGGGATATATCAAGAACATCCACTCCTTGATTAACAAATTGGGAGGACTATATACCGATCATCAAATGGAGAACACGGAGGCATGGAGAACGTCTTTGAGAACTTATATGTACCATCTTTGAGGGCATATGATGAGGGTATTTTCCTCTTATCATGTTGTCTCTTGATTTCTTACGTTTTGCTGTATTGCTAAATGATATGTGATGTTGTCTATGCAAGATGAAAATGTATATGTTACTGTACCTTTAAATATTTAGACACTCTGACTTATGGTGGTGGTATATCCTATACTTTACTCTGTTTGTTATAAAGTGAGTCTCTAACCGTGTGGGTTTGGAGCAATGTCTATCAGTGGTGCCGACTGATCGTTCTGGCGGTGTGAGGAGGACTTTGGAGTCTGACCTTGACAACATGGCGACGCGCATGCGCACTGCGCCCGGGAATCACCATTTTGTTGAAGGCCTCTGTATTATCGGCTGTGCAGATGTGACGTCATGGAGGATTTCCTCCCCGCACGCCGATCTTGAGTGCCGGAAACAACTGCAGCTGAGACCCGGGGGCGGCGGTGCCATGCGCGACGCTGCATTGGCGGCGGTGGTAATTAGCGCCCTTTATAAACTGGGGATTTATCAGAGACATAGCACGCACAATTTCTCTCCCCTTGACAAAGCAAGAACGCGAAACGCGCGTCGGGGCTTCCTTTGAGAGTTAGGACAGTGGACTTTATGGGTATGTATCGATAACTACTAGTTCTCTATGCACTTGCACTTTTGATGGTGGCTAGTAATAGGTTATTCATTTACATCAGCCAGTACGGAGACTGTGGATCTCTACTTCATTCCCATAACCTGTTTTATGCTCTACCTTTCTCTCTGATTTTTGTGCACTTTACTCGGGTATCATCCTTCCTCTTGTTACTTTTTTTGTTTATTGTTATTGTTATGTTTTTAAGATGTGGATACCTTTAATAAAATTTGTTACTTTTATAAATATTTTCCTTGAGTGGTGTGTTCTGATACTCCTGTATCTCTTGGGTTAAAGTGGGACAGGAGCCTATGTTTCATGGTTGGGCGTGTTTTCTGTGGTCCAGCAACAGGCGTAGTCGCACCTGCCCCATGTCCTCGGTATCTGCATGCACCATCATCAACACTTCCACTTCCCCATCGCTTACTGCACGCCTTATGCATTTTGTAATTGCTAGGTCTCTTGAAACCATGTTTATTTTAATAAAAGAAAAAAAAATGGTCACCTGCAGCAGCCATGGGATTTTAATACAACCCTAATGTAACAGAAATAACTCAAAAGTCTGTGGATGACAATCAAATTCAATTCAGAAAAATGTTTCAATGCTTTTTTGGGGTGTTATATGCCACAGAAATGTACCACAAAGCAAGTAATAATGTATGGGTGAGAAATTTAACTTAGCAGAATTTTTGAAACACTTTTTTGTTGTACAGGGTGGGCCATTTATATGGATGCACCTAAGTAAAATGGGAATGGTTGGTGATATCAATTTCCTGTTGGTGGCACATTAGTATATGGGAGGGGGGAAACTTTCCAAGATGGTGATGACCATGGTGGCCATTTTGAAGTTGGCCATTTTGGATCCAACTTTATTTTTTTCAATGGGAAGAGGGTCATGTGACACATCAAACTTATTGAGAATTACACAAGAAAAACAATGGTGTGCTTGAGTTTAACGTAACTTTATTCTTTCATGAGTTATTTACAAGTTTATGACCACTTATAAAATGTGTTCAAAGTGCTGCCCATTGTGTTGGATTGTCAATGCAACCCTCTTCTCCCACTCTTGACACACTGATAGCAATTTGACGGATCAGGAGCCTTCCGATGCCCATAGGCTTACACTCTAGCAATGCCAGATGTGCCGGCGCTGTCCGGTTTTTCGCCGCAGACAAAAAACTTAACTTTACACGTTTTATTCCAGACGCTGGACAAACACTTTTCACCAGATACAGTGAAAGACGGGCGAAACGTGAGGCCATCTGGTGCAATCCGGCAATAACGCAAGACTGTGAGAAAAAAACGGATCCGGCGGCAGCTTTCGCCTTATCCGTTTTTTTCAAAATTTGCCTGATTAAGCCTGATGGCAAAAACCAGATGTGTGAAAGGGACCTTAGCTGATAGATGTTACAATTCAACCAGCATGGTACCAGGTTTTGGGAGTCAGGCTCATTGAGGATCAATCTCCCCTGATGATGTGCTGCATGAGGCAGTGCATGTCTCTCTTCCCACAAAGGGTTACATAGGGGTAGAAGGGACAGCCGTCAGTAAGCGGGGGCTCCAGTGTGCAGGTCTTAGGGTGCCAACCTCCACTGGTAGGTAGGAGCAGTCTAGCAAGCTAATATTTTCAGACATCTCTTTGGTCCTATGTTCCCCCTTATTAATGTTGATATTCGTCCCTTTTTGCATCACTCATTTCTAGTTAAGTTAAGACTTTAAATAAAGGTTATATTGAATAAGTATAGCATTTTACACTGTGAATTAATTTCCTCTTCATATCTGTACAGAGAATAACTCTCTATCTGTGACTTAATTCATTATACTGTGCACCCACAGGCCAAGTCAAGCGCTCTCTCCTTGCAATGCGAAATGTCACAGAGCTGTGCAATGGCATCAGTGTGCTGAGCCGGGTAGCGCCTTTTCTTTTATAATCCCTGATGATGTCACACGACCAGCCAATCACAGTAATGCCACAATCAAGATGGCTACGGCATAATATTGACGAGTATGCAATGCCCGTATGCTTATTGGCTGTGTAACAGGCACTAAAAATGCTGGGTAAGGATTTGAGTTTTACACAGAGCACCGCTCCATACTCACCGAGTAACGAGTACATGCGAGAACCGTGATATTCGAGTGATAACCAAGTATCACTGAGCACGTTTGCTCATCCCTAATGCTTATTTTTTGTGGAAATATTCACCTATTAATTCAACAGTGAACCCAACTGCAACATATGGAGGATGTGTTCAGAATTGCATGAAACTATATTCAAGTGCAGATGAGGTTTCTCATTGCTGGGGATTCTAACACTTAAAGTACGGACAATAAAAATATGACAGCAGTTATGCCAAGTGCAAGGAATTAATTACAGCCTGACGTCATTGCAGGATTTTTTAGTTCACAGATTTATTTTTGCTTCATGTACTATGCAGACACTTCCTAAATCTTCCATGACTAATACAATAGGACTGACATTATTCCAGTATGTTTTTGTCCACCTGCTTATGTGGTATTAAGAGCTGTCTGCCTTCACAAAAGGAAAGTTCAAATGACAGTCAAGAGTGACATTTTGGTTTAAGCTAATGCAAGACAAATTTTTGAATTATGAACTGCTGGTAATAACCGTCCTTGTGAGCTGACAACTGCTTTGTCCTTGTTATGGAGCCATTTCTTTTGCTCCTGTTGAAATGTTGTTTTAATACAGTTTCCGACTGAAATGCTGCAAATTTAATTTTTACATAATTGTTTTCATTGTATTCATTATTCATTAATATAAACAGGGTCTTAACTGTAATCCAGCTATTCTCAAACAAATATATATATTAACATAGTAATATAGTATTTAGGGTTGAATGAAGATTTAAGTCCATCTAGTTCACATGGACTTTTTAAAAGTACAGCTAATCAAAATAATTAAACTAGCCAACACAAATATGGTCTTATAGGGAATAAATAATAAAAAAGAACCTATTGTTTAAATCAGGTTTGATTGGTAATTGTATTCTTTTCCAACTTTCCCTATCGCCGTTTATAGTGAAATAATGACGTTTAACCCCTTAATGACCACCGATACGCCTTTTAACGGCGGCAGTTAAGTGTACTTAAACCACAGCACCGTTAATTAATGGTACTGTGGAAAAAGTGAATAGCGCCCCCCAGAGTCGGATTTTCTCTGGGGTCTCGGTTGCCAGGGGTAGCCGAGACCCCAGAGAACATGATTCGGTGGTTCTTTACTGACCCCGGAGTTGCGATCGCCGGTAATTATCCGTTTACCGGCGGTCGCAAAATAACCGCGATTTCCCATTTAATTTCTCTGTCCTCCGATGTGATCGAACATCAGAGGACAGAGAAATGGGGTCCCCGATAGCCCCCCGATACTCACCTGTCTCCCCTGGTGCTCCTTGTGGCCCCCGATGGGCGCCGACATCTTTTTCCGGCCAAAAAATGGCAGGCGCATGTGCAGTGCGCCCGCCGGCCAGCACCTGGAAGATCTTTGGGGTCTCGGCTGCCAGGGGTAGCCGAGACCCCAAAGAGCATGATCGGTGTTGGTTTTTACCGACCCCTGTTTTGCGATCGCCGGTAATTAACTGTTTACCGGCGGTCCAAAAAAAAAACAAAAACATCTGTCATTCTCTGTCCTCTGATGTGATCGCACATCAGAGGACAGAGAAATAGGGGGATTCGCAGACCCTGTTATACTTACCGGTGTCCCTGGATCCTCCTGCGTCCCCTCCTGCCCGCCGGCTTCTTCATCGGGGAAGAAAATGGCGGGTTAGGGTTGGGGCTAAATTTAGGGTTGGGGTTAGGGCTAGGATTAGGGCTAGGGTTAGGCTTCTTTCACACTTGCGTCGGTACGGGGCCATCGCAATGCGTCGACCTACCAACGGAAATTGTGAAAATTGTGCACAACGTGGGCAGCGGATGCAGTTTTTCAACGCATCCACTGCCCAGTCTATGTTCTGGGGAGGAGGGGGCAGAGTTATGGCCACGCATGCGCGATCGGAAATGGCGGATGCGACATACAAAAAAAAGTTACATTGAACTTTTTTTTGTGATGACGGTCCGCCAAAACACAACGGATCCAGTGCACGACGGACACGACGTGTGGCCATCCATCGGCAATACAAGTCTATGGGCAAAAAAGGCATCCTGCGGGTACATTTGCAGGATGTGTTTTTTGTCCAAAACGATGGATTGCAACGGATGCGACACGATGCAAGTGTGAAAGTAGCCTTAGGGCTAGCGTTAGGGTTGGGGCTAAAGTTAGGGTTAGGGCTAGGGTTAGGGTTGGGGCTAAATTTAGGGTTAGAGCTATGGTTAGGGTTGGGGCCAAAGGTAGGGTTAGGGTTTGGATTATGTTTACGGTTGGGGTTAGGGTTGGGATTAGGGTTAGGTGTGTGTCAGGGTTAGGTGTGTGGTTAGGGCTATGGTTAGGGTTGAGATTAGGGCTTTTATTAGGGTTAGGGGTGTGTTGGGGTTAGGGCTGTGGTCAGGGTTATTGTTAGGGTTAGGATTAGGGTTAGGGGTGTGTTCGGGTTAAGGTTATGGTTGGGATTAGTCTTAGGGGTGCATTGGGGTTAGGGTTGGAGTTATATTTGGGGGGTTTCCACTGTTTAGGCACATCAGGGGCTCTCCAAATGCAACATGGCATCCGATCTCAATTCCAGCCAATTCTGCATTGACAAAGTAAAATGGTGCTCCTTCCCTTCCGAGCTCTGTCGTGCGCCCAAACAGTGGTTTCTCACCACATATGGGGTATAAACGTACTCAGGACAAATAGGACAACAACTTGAGGAGTCAAATTTCTCCTGTTACCCTTGTGAAAATAAAAATTTGGGGGCTAAATTATAATTTTCTTAGAAAAAAATATTTTTAATTTTAACGGCCCTGCATTATAAAATTAAGCGAAACACTTGGGGGTTCAAAGTTCTCACAACACATCTAGATAAGTTCCTTGGGTGGTCTAGTTTCCAATACGTGGTCACTTGTGGGGGTTTGCACTGTTTAGGTACATCAGGTGCTCTGCAAATGCAACCTGACGCCCGCAGACCATTCCATCAAAGTCTGCATTCCAAAACAGCGCTCCTTCCCTTCCGAGCTCTGCCATGCACCCAAACGGTGGTTCCCCCAACGTACTCAAGACATATTGGATAACAACTTTTGGGGTCCAATTTCTCCTATTACCCTTGGGAAAATAAAAAAATTGTGGGCTGAAAGATCATTTTGTGGAAAAAAAATGATTTTGTAATTTTCACGGCTCTACATACTAAACTTTAGTGAAACAATTGGGGGTTCAAAGTGCTCACCACATATCTAGATAATACAAAATATATAGAAACAGATGGACGGCACCACCGCTCTTAATAATAGTGTGAACTGCTCACCTGCAGTGGAAGCCCAGACCTCAGATCCCGGGTGCCTTGGCGAATGCAATAGACACTCAATGCGGTAGTTGTTATGAAAGGCAATTCAGTACCACAATGGACATAGCGGTCAGAGCACATACAGTGATCTGACAATAACCCAAAATCATAGAACGAGCTCTGAGACGTGGGAACTCTGCAGACCGCAATCCCTAATCCTCTCCAAACAACACTAGAGGCAGCCATGGATTGCGCCTAACTCTGCCTATGCAACTCGGCACAGCCTGAGAAACTAACTAGCCTGAAGATAGAAAACAAGCCCACCTTGCCTCAGAGAAATACCCCAAAGGAAAAGGCAGCCCCCCGCACACAATGACTGTGAGCCAAGATGAAAAGACAAACGAAGGAATGAAATAGATTCAGCAAAGTGAGGCCCGACTTTCTTAACAGAGCGAGGATAGGAAAGATAACTTTGCGGTCTACACAAAACCCTAACGAAAACCACGCAAAGGGGGCAAAAAGACCCTCCGTACCGAACTAACGGCACGGAGGTACACCCTTTGCGTCACAGAGCTTCCAGCAAAACAATTAGACAAGCTGGACAGAAAAAATAGCAAACAAATAGCAAAGAAGAACTTAGCTATGCAGAGCAGCAGGCCACAGGAATGATCCAGGGAAAAACAAGTCCAACACTGGAACATAGACAAGAAGCATGGATCAAAGCATTAGGTGGAGTTAAGTAGAGAAGCACCTAACGACCTCACCAGATCACCTGAGGGAGGAAACTCAGAAGCCGCAGTACCACTTTCCTCCACAAACGGAAGCTCCCAGAGAGAATCAGCCGAAGTACCACTTGTGACCACAGAAGGGAGCTCTGCCACAGAATTCACAACAGTACCCCCCCCTTGAGGAGGGGTCACCGAACCCTCACCAGAGCCCCCAGGCCGACCAGGATGAGCCACATGAAAGGCACAAACAAGATCGGGAGCATGGACATCAGAGGCAAAAACCCAGGAATTATCTTCCTGAGCATAACCCTTCCATTTAACCAGATACTGGAGTTTCCGTCTTGAAACACGAGAATCCAAAATCTTCTCCACAATATACTCCAATTCCCCCTCCACCAAAACCGGGGCAGGAGGGTCAACAGATGGAACCATAGGTGCCACGTATCTCCGCAACAATGACCTATGGAATACGTTATGTATGGAAAAAGAATCTGGGAGGGTCAGACGAAAAGACACAGGATTAAGAACCTCAGAAATCCTATACGGACCAATGAAACGAGGTTTAAACTTAGGAGAGGAAATCTTCATAGGAATATGACGAGAAGATAACCAAACCAGATCCCCAACACGAAGTCGGGGACCCACACGGCGTCTGCGATTAGCGAAACGTTGAGCCTTCTCCTGGGACAAGGTCAAATTGTCCACTACATGAGTCCAAATCTGCTGCAACCTGTCCACCACAGTATCCACACCAGGACAGTCCGAAGACTCAACCTGTCCTGAAGAGAAACGAGGATGGAACCCAGAATTGCAGAAAAATGGCGAAACCAAGGTAGCCGAGCTGGCCCGATTATTAAGGGCGAACTCAGCCAAAGGCAAAAAGGACACCCAGTCATCCTGATCGGCAGAAGCAAAGCATCTCAGATAGGTTTCCAAGGTCTGATTGGTTCGTTCGGTCTGGCCATTAGTCTGAGGATGGAAAGCCGAGGAAAAAGACAAGTCAATGCCCATCCTACCACAAAAGGCTCGCCAAAACCTCGAAACAAACTGGGAACCTCTGTCAGAAACGATATTCTCTGGAATGCCATGCAAACGAACCACATGCTGGAAGAACAATGGCACCAAATCAGAGGAGGAAGGCAATTTAGACAAGGGTACCAGATGGACCATCTTAGAAAAGCGATCACAGACCACCCAAATGACTGACATCTTTTGAGAAACGGGAAGATCTGAAATTAAATCCATAGAGATATGTGTCCAAGGCCTCTTCGGGACCGGCAAGGGCAATAGCAACCCACTGGCACGAGAACAGCAGGGTTTAGCCCGAGCACAAATCCCACAGGACTGCACAAAAGTACGCACATCCCGCGACAGAGATGGCCACCAAAAGGATCTAGCCACTAACTCTCTAATATCAAAGATTCCAGGATGACCAGCCAACACCGAACAATGAACCTCAGAGATAACTTTATTCGTCCACCTATCAGGGACGAACAGTTTCTCCGCTGGACAACGATCAGGTTTATTAGCCTGAAATTTTTGCAGCACCCGCCGCAAATCAGGGGAGATGGCAGACACAATTACTCCTTCCTTGAGGATACCCGCCGGCTCAGATAAACCCGGAGAGTCAGGCACAAAACTCCTAGACAGAGCATCTGCCTTCACATTTTTAGAGCCCGGAAGGTACGAAATCACAAAGTCAAAACGGGCAAAAAACAGCGACCAACGAGCCTGTCTAGGATTCAAACGCTTAGCAGACTCGAGATAAGTCAAGTTCTTATGATCAGTCAATACCACCACGCGATGCTTAGCTCCTTCAAGCCAATGACGCCACTCCTCGAATGCCCACTTCATGGCCAGCAACTCTCGGTTGCCCACATCATAATTTCGCTCAGCAGGCGAAAACTTCCTGGAAAAAAAAGCGCATGGTTTCATCACTGAGCAATCAGAACCTCTCTGCGACAAAACAGCCCCTGCTCCAACCTCAGAAGCATCAACCTCGACCTGGAACGGAAGAGAAACATCTGGTTGACACAACACAGGGGCAGAAGAAAAACGACGCTTCAACTCTTGAAAAGCTTCCACAGCAGCAGAAGACCAATTGACCAAATCAGCACCCTTCTTGGTCAAATCGGTCAATGGTTTGGCAATACTAGACAAAATGGCAGATGAAGCGACGATAAAAATTAGCAAAGCCCAGGAACTTTTGCAGACTTTTCAGAGATGTCGGCTGAGTCCAATCATGGATGGCTTGGACCTTAACAGGATCCATCTCGATAGTAGAAGGGGAAAAGATGAACCCCAAAAATGAAACCTTCTGCACACCAAAGAGACACTTTGATCCCTTCACAAACAAAGAATTAGCACGCAGGACCTGAAAAACCATTCTGACCTGCTTCACATGAGACTCCCAATCATCCGAGAAGATCAAAATGTCATCCAAGTACACAATCAGGAATTTATCCAGGTACTCTCGGAAGATGTCATGCATAAAGGACTGAAACACTGATGGAGCATTGGCAAGTCCGAATGGCATCACTAGATACTCAAAATGACCCTCGGGCGTATTAAATGCAGTTTTCCATTCATCGCCTCGCCTGATTCGCACCAGATTATGCGCACCACGAAGATCTATCTTGGTGAACCAACTAGCCCCCTTAATCCGAGCAAACAAATCAGATAACAATGGCAAGGGGTACTGAAATTTAACAGTGATCTTATTAAGAAGGCGGTAATCTATACAAGGTCTCAGCGAACCATCCTTCTTGGCTACAAAAAAGAACCCTGCTCCTAATGGCGACGATGACGGGCGAATATGCCCCTTCTCCAGGGATTCCTTCACATAACTGCGCATAGCGGTGTGCTCAGGCACGGATAAATTAAACAGTCGACCTTTTGGGAATTTACTACCAGGAATCAAATTGATAGCACAATCACAATCCCTATGCGGAGGTAGGGCATCGGACTTGGGCTCATCAAATACATCCCGGTAATCAGACAAGAACTCTGGAACCTCAGAAGGGGTGGATGACGAAATTGACAGAAATGGAACATCACCATGTACCCCCTGACAACCCCAGCTGGACACCGACATGGATTTCCAATCCAATACTGGATTATGGGCTTGTAGCCATGGCAACCCCAACACGACCACATCATGCAGATTATGCAACACCAGAAAGCGAATAACCTCCTGATGTGCAGGAGCCATGCACATGGTCAGCTGGGTCCAGTATTGAGGCTTATTCATGGCCAAAGGCGTAGCATCAATTCCTCTCAATGGAATAGGACACTGCAAGGGCTCCAAGAAAAACCCACAACACTTAGCATATTCCAAGTCCATCAAATTCAGTGCAGCGCCTGAATCCACAAACGCCATGACAGAATACGATGACAAAGAGCAGATCAAGGTAACGGACAGAAGAAATTTTGACTGTACTGTACCAATGGTGGCAGACCTAGCGAACCGCTTAGTGCTCTTAGGACAATCAGAGATAGCATGAGTGGAATCACCACAGTAGAAACACAGCCCATTCAGACGTCTGTGTTCTTGCCGTTCAACTCTGGTCATAGTCCTATCGCACTGCATAGGCTCAGGTTTAATCTCAGGTAATACCGCCAAATGGTGCACAGATTTACGCTCACGCAAGCGTCGACCGATCTGAATGGCCAAAGACATAGACTCATTCAAACCAGCAGGCATAGGAAATCCCACCATGACATCCTTAAGGGCTTCAGAGAGACCCTTTCTGAATATAGCTGCCAGCGCAGATTCATTCCATTGAGTGAGCACGGGCCACTTTCTAAATTTCTGGCAATATACCTCTATCTCATCCTGAGCCTGACAAAGAGCCAGCAAATTTTTTTCTGCCTGATCCACTGAATTAGGCTCATCGTACAGCAATCCAAGTGCCAGGAAAAACACATCGATATTACTTAATGCAGGATCTTCTGACGCAAGAGAAAATGCCCAGTCCTGAGGGTCGCCACGCAAAAAAGAAATGACGATCCTAACCTGTTGAACTGGGTCACCAGAGGAGCGAGGTTTCAAAGCCAGAAATAGTTTACAATTATTTTTGAAACTCAGAAATTTAGTTCTATCTCCAAGAAACAAATCTGGAATAGGAATTCTCGGTTCTAACAAAGAATTCTGAACCACAAAAATCTTGAATATTTTGAACTCTTGCCGTGAGCTGATCCACACATGAAGACAGACTATTAATGTCCATTGCTACACATGTGTCCTGAACCACCCAAATGTCTAGGGGAAAAAAAAGGCAAAACACAGTGCAAAGAAAAAAAAATGGTCTCAGAACTTCTTTTTTCCCTCTATTGAGAATCATTAGCACTTTCGGCTTCCTGTACTGTTGTGATAGGCAATTCAGTATCACAATGGACATAGCGGTCAGAGCACATACAGTGATCTGACAATTACCCAAAATAATAGAACGAGCTCTGAGACGTGGGAACTCTGCAGACCGCAATCCCTAATCCTCTCCAAACAACACTAGAGGCAGCCGTGGATTGCGCCTAACTCTACCTATGCAACTCGGCACAGCCTGAGAAACTAACTAGCCTGAAGATAGAAAACAAGCCCACCTTGCCTCAGAGAAATACCCCAAAGGAAAAGGCAGCCCCCCACACACAATGACTGTGAGCCAAGATGAAAAGACAAACGAAGGAATGAAATAGATTCGGCAAAGTGAGGCCCGACTTTCTTAACAGAGCGAGGATAGGAAAGATAACTTTGCGGTCTACACAAAACCCTAACGAAAACCACGCAAAGGGGGCAAAAAGACCCTCCGTACCGAACTAACGGCACGGAGGTACACCCTTTGCGTCCCAGAGCTTCCAGCAAAACAATTAGACAAGCTGGACAGAAAAATAGCAAACAAATAGCAAAGAAGAACTTAGCTATGCAGAGCAGCAGGCCACAGGAATGATCCAGGGAAAAACAAGTCCAACACTGGAACATAGACAGGAAGCATGGATCAAAGCATTAGGTGGAGTTAAGTAGAGAAGCACCTAACGACCTCACCAGATCACCTGAGGGAGGAAACTCAGAAGCTGCAGTACCACTTTCCTCCACAAACGGAAGCTCCCAGAGAGAATCAGCCGAAGTACCACTTGTGACCACAGAAGGGAGCTCTGCCACAGAATTCACAACAGGTAGTAGGAAGAAAAGAGCCGGCACTCACCGATCGTCCAAGACAGTTTACTTTATTAAAGGAAGAGGAAAGAGGAAGAAAAACCAGTTAGGATAGGGCTGCTGGGTTTCCTAGCAGAAACAGGATTACAATCGCTAGCAGACAGTAAAGAAGACGCAGCCCTACTGTTAAGCATAACTGACGAAAGAGCACCAGTTAATAACGTATCCTCATTTTCAGAGGGGCCTTTTATGGGAGGAGTGCCTTCCAAGTATATGCCACCTACCTCACCAGGAAACATAATTGATCTGTTCGAAACCCTAGTCATTAAAGATGTTGAGGCTTTGATATACAAAGGAGCACCATCTAATTTATCAGACCTAGAACGGGAAGCCTTGAAAGAGATTACTGGTTGGACTGATACCATAGTAAGACAGGCGGATAAAGGTGGTAAAATAGTGTTGATTCCTAAAAATATGTATATCAAGGAGGCAAATAGACAATTGGCAGATGCCCGTACATATATTAGGTTACCTCAAGACCCCACACAAAAATTTAGGGGAGCATTACAGTCTTTCCTTAAACAATCAGTGGAAGCAGGGGTTATTACGCAAAAGAAAGCTGAGAAATTGCTGCCGGAGTTCCCCATGAAACCACATTGGTATCATGTCCCGAAGATTCACAAATCTATAGTCGATCCACCCGGACGTCCTATCGTGTCTGGTATTGGTTCACTCACGGAGCCACTATCTAAGTACATCGATTGGTTATTACATCCCATACTTACCAGCATTCCGTCGTACACAAAGGACACCGATGCTTTTTTGCACAATATCAAACATTTTCAGTGGCAACCAGGCTTTGCTTTAGCCTCGGTAGATGTAGTCAACCTATACACCAGTATTCCCCAGATAGAAGGGGTGGAAGCAGTCAGACACATCCTTAATACCACTGATCGCACTCAGTCCTTCATCAATTTTGTTTGTGAAGCCTTACGGTTTATATTAACACACAATGCATTCACATTCATGGATTTATGGTATACTGCTATCTGCATCTTCATCACACTTCTATTGCATGTCGGAGGTGCATTATGATTGCGTCTTTATGAAGAAATCAGGACTGTTTTCATCCAGCGAGTTCCATTATAGAAAGTATTGCCAGCAACGTTTTGTGAATTTTGCAGGTGTAACAGCATTTTTGTTTATTCGGTTTTAGTGACATTCATAATTTCAATGTGTTTTTAGTATTTCTGTCACGATGTGGGGAGTGTTGGGTTAATAATGGGAGGAGGCGGGGGAGGGGTTGTTGGCCCCGTCTTTCTACTTCCCCCGGCATTCCTAACATCCACTCACTGACCCATAGAAGCGCATACCAGGCGCAAAACGGCCGTCGTCATGCTTGCCGCTCTCTTTACCTAGCACCCCCGGCCGTGAAGATTTTTAACCGCACTTTAATAAAGTAACCTGTCTTGGACGATCGGTGAGTGCCGGCTCTTTTCTTCCTACTACCGCATTGAAATATCTAGATAAGTTGCATAGGGGGTCTTCTTTAAAAAATTAGGTCACTTGTGGAGGATTTCCACTGTTTAGGCACATCGGGAACTCTCCAAATGCGACATGGGTTCCGATCTCAATTCCAGCCAATTTTGCATTGAAAAGTCAATTGGCACTCCTTCCCTTCCGAGCTCTGCCATGCACCCAAACAGTGGTTTACCCCATATATGGGGTATCAGCGTACTCAGGACAAATTGATCAACAACTTTTGACATCCAATTTGTCCTGTTACCCTTGGGAAAATAAAAAAATTGGGGCAAAAATGTCATTTTTGTTAAAAAAATATGATTTTTTTTTACGGCTCTACATTATAAACTTCTGTGATGCACTTGGGGGTTGAAAGTGCTCACCACATATCTAGTTTAGTTCCTTAGGGGGTCTACTTTCCAAAATGGTGTCACTTGTTGGGGGTTTCTACTGTTTAGGAACATCAGGGGCTCTCCAAATGCGACATGGTGTCCGATCTCAATTCCAGCAAATTTTGCATTGAAAAGTCAAATGGTGCTCGATCCCTTCCGAGCTCTGCCATGCGCCCAAACAGTGTTTTATCCCCACATATGGGGTATCAGCGTACTGAGAATAAATTGCACAACAACTTTTGGGGTCCAATTTCTCCTGTTACCTTTGGGAAAACAAAAAATTGTGGGCTAAAAGATCATTTTGTGGAAAAAAAATGATTTTTTAATTTTCACGGCTCTACATACTAAACTTTAGTGAAACAATTGGGGTTTCAAAGTGCTCATCACACATCTAGATTAGTTCCTTAAGGGGGTCTACTTTCCAAAATAGTGTCACTTGTGGGGTGTTTCTACTGTTTAGGCACATCAGGGGCTCTCCAAACGAGACATGGTGTCCGATCTCAATTCCAGCAAATTTTGCATTGAAAAGTCAAACGGTGCTCGATCCCTTTTGAGCTCTGCCATGTGCCCAAACAGTGTTTTATCCCCACATATGGGGTATCAGCGTACTAAGAATAAACTGCACAACAACTTTTGGGGTCCAATTTCTCCTGTTACCTTTGGGAAAACAAAAACTTGTGGGCTAAAAGATCATTTTGTGGAAAAAAAATGATTTTTAAATTTTCACGGCTCTACATACTAAACTTTAGTGAAACAATTGGGGGTTCAAAGTGCTCATCACACATCTAGATTAGTTCCTTAAGGGGGTCTAATTTCCAAAATGGTGTCACTTGTGGGGTGTTTCTACTGTTTAGGCACATCAGGGGCTCTCCAAACGCGACATAGTGTCCGATCTTAATTCCAGCAAATTTTGCATGGAAAAGTTAAACGGCGCTCCTTCCCTTCCAAGCTCTGCCATGCGCCCAAACAGTGGTTTATCCCCACATATGGGGTATCAGCGTACTCAGGACAAATTGCACAACAACTTTTGCGGTCCAACTTCTCCTCATACCCTAGGGAAAATAGAAAATTGTGGGCTAACAGATCATTTTGTGGAAAAAAATTATTTTTTAATTTTCACGGCTCTACATACTAAACTTTAGTGAAACAATTGGGGGCTCAAAGTGCTCACCACACATCTAGATAAGTTCCTTAGGGGGTCTTCTTTCCAAAATGGGGTAACTTGTGGGGTGTTTCCACTGTTTAGGCACATCAGGGGCTCTCCAAACGCGACATGGGTTCCGATCTCAATTCCAGCCAATTTTGCATTGAAAAGTCAATTGGCGCTCCTTCCCTTCCGAGCTCTGCCATGCGCCCAAACAGTAGTTTACCCCATATATTGGGTATCAGCGTACTCAGGACAAATTGATCAACAACTTTTGACATCCAATTTGTCCTGTTACCTTTGGGAAAATAAAAAAATGAGGGCAAAACAATCATTTTTGTGAAAAACATATGATTCTTTTTTACGGCTCTACATTATAAACTTCTGTGAAGCACTTGGATGTTCAAAGTGCTCACCAAACATCTAGGTTAGTTCCTTAGGGGGTCTGCTTTCCAAAATGATGTCACTTGTGGTACGTTTCCACTGTTTAGGCATATCAGAGGCTCTCCAAACGCGACATGGTGTCCGATCTCAATTCCAGCAAATTTTGTTTTAAAAATTCAAATGGCGCTCCTTCCCTTCCGAGCTCTGCCACGTGCCCAAACAGTGGTTTACCCCCACATATGGGGTATCGGTGTACTCAGGACAAATTGTACAACGACTTTTGTGGTCCAATTTCTCCTGTTACCCTTGGTAAAATAAAACAAATTGGATCTGAAGTAAAAATTTTGTGAAAAAAAGTTAAATGTTCAATTTTTTTGAAACATTCCAAAAATTCCTGTGAAGCACCTCAAGGGTTAATAAACTTCTTGAATGTGGTTTTGAGTATTTTGAGGGGCACAGTTTTTAGAATGGTGTCACTTTTGGGCATTTTCTTTCATATAGGCCCCTCAAAGTCACTTCAAGTGTGAGGTGGTCCCTAAAAAAATGATTTTGGAAATTTTGTTGTAAAAATGAGAAATCGCTAGTCAACTTTTAACCCTTATAACTTCCTAACAAAAAAAGTTATGTTTCCAAAATTGTGCTAATGTAAAGAACACATGTGGGTAATGCTATTTATTAACTATTTTGTATGATATGACTCTCTAATTTAAGGGTATGAAAACTAAAATTTAAAAATTGCAACATTTTTGATATTTTCGCCAAATTTCTGTTTTTTTCACAAATAAACGCAAGTCATATTGAATAATTTTTACCACTATCTTAAAGTACAATGTGTCATGAGGAAACACTCTCAGAATCACCAGGATCCATTGAAGCGTTTCAGAGTTATGACCTCATAAAGTGACAGTGGTCAGAATTGAAAAAAATTGCCTGGTCAGGAAGTTGAAAACAGGCTTCGGGGTGAAGGGGTTAATTGAAAGAAAGTCACAGACTCCTTTATTTGAAATAAACACAAACCACCCTTTTTCCCATTTATTACTGTAAAAATGTAAATAATAAAACAACGTATTCCTGACCTATCCAAATACAATCCACTTGTCCCACGAAGAACTCCAACTCCTACATCTGGGTTGCATGGTTGAGCAGTTGAACGATGCGACTGTTCAGCCATATATCCAGGAGACAATGCACTGAGCTTGAGACACAGTTTCACCGAGGAATGGTAACGCCATAGCTTTTTATTGTACTCAACTTCACATCTTTCCAGGTATACTCAAGGGGCATTTTAAAGACATATTGATATGCGACAGTCAGACTAAGTCCTCTGGAACTATTCCCACTGGCAAAGCAAAGTTCTAACAGCTTTGTATGCTCTCTGTGTATGCATATGGAAAAGCATTATCGACATTGTTTGGTCTAGAAGCAATGCATTTACAGGAATAGATCTCCAAAGTATGGTATCTAATGATGCATGGCACAAGTTAGGTATGAAATTGATATGTGTGCATGGACATCAGGCCATAATGCCTTAATGTATAGGGAAAATATAGGAACAATTAACAATGTACACATAATTTTTAGAATGAAAATAAAAATATATTGGTATTACAAATATATGTAAAATAACTGATCACAGGGTGTGCATATATTTTCTAATGTTCGTGTTAAATTTTGGCTATATTTAATTGATGTTTTATATGGTGCTTGATAGGAATGTTGGGAAAGGAATCTTGCTTTTTTAAATACCACCATATAGATGATTATTTGGTATCTAAAAGATATGGACACTTTTGGGGGCATTTTCTTTTACTTAAAGGGGTTGCCTGGTCTGAAAAGAAAAGAGATATGCATACTCCCTGTCAAAACCCATCTATTGGGCCCTGCCTTGCTCAATACACTTGTATTGAGCAAGGCTGGGCCCACTAGACTGGTTCTGTCCAGGTGAATGTATGTTGCATTCTTTGACCGCCATTCCCGGCGCAGACAACTGCAAATCCTCCGAGTGCACAGTGCGTAGGTTGGGAGGATTCACAAGTCTGAAGTCACACAGAGTGATTGCAAACTTTTCATTTTAGACCAGACGTGCTTTAAATTCTTGAGCTTTGGACTTTAAAATGATTTTAGCTATTTGGTAACTCTTTAATTTGGTCACAAATGAGCTTTGAAGAATGTTTATTAAAGGATAGTTAGGAGTTAAACACTTTGCTTTCAGAAGAAACTTACTGATAGATTGTACTGTTAATTCATTCTGGAGTCAGCTATGTACAGTGATATTTAGAGGTTGTAGAAGCTAAGCAGTCCAAAAATCGACAATGAAATCCTAATGTAAGATACAGTACTGAATTTAAGTAATTCCCTGAAGATGTCAGTAATTTTCCATGTTAACCTTTAAATAGGGAAATGTAGTGCTCAGATTAATCTATAATATGTTAGCAGCAAACCGCATCCAGAAGACGACACCAATTCTGTCTTCTCTCCAACAATCAGAGTTTTTTTTCAATGGCATTTTTTGCTCCCACGGTAGAATTTAAATGTACTTTGGTGGGTTTACATGATTCATGTTTATGTTTCTAATTATGTAGCTGTTTCAATGACATTTTTTTCTGCCATTCATTGTAGACCTCACAAGATAAAGAAACTAAAGAGTAAAATGAGTACATGAAGTTGTTGGAGCATATACTGTTTATTTTGAGGGCAGAGAATGTTGTTTCAGAAAATCACATTTCCAACAGTCCAAAACCTGTACCTCTTAAGGCTCCACATTTTACACTTTATCCCATTTTCTGTCATAAGGTTACTGTGCTACACGTGAACAATATAGGAAGGAGCATTATGCAATATGGTGATGGTAAAGCAAACGTTATTACAGAGAAACTTATTTACAAAAGAGAACAGATGTGGCTACAGACGCCCGCAGTCTTCCACACACCAAATCATACTTTTGTGGAATTTGTGTTCTCTGACATTTTAGCAAGGTAAAAAATTAAGAGAATGAGAGTCATCCTAATTATTTTAATCTTGTTAGGCTTTAATACACATCGACTGAGGAAAATTTCAAAATGTGAAATCCATTTCCTATTAGTTATAATTTTATCTGGTGCTAGGGAGAAACAAGAATAAAGCTCTGTTCAGCATAGAACTATTTGGACCCTTCGTCACCAATTCTGACAGATTTGATGAGAGGAATAGTATGCGTGCAGCATTATTTTTCCAGTACTGTGTAAATGGATCGCCCCCAGACACAGGGCCATGCGTTCTCGGTACCGGGCCTCTCTGGTTCGGTTCTGGGGATGTCACGGTGGCTAGACCCGGTCCGTGACCCTGCTAAGGGGTGTCCAATAAAGGTGGTGCAGTATGTCAGAGGTTCGTGACGCCACCTGTGGTGTTCGGTCAGGGTGGGGTGGGGTCCGCTGGGGTGATGGAATAGCAGCTGGATGGTATACCTTCCCACAGGTGAAGTAAGTCCCCAGGGCTTCCCAGTAAGGTGGATGGTGATGGTGTGAGGTGCAGGCAATAACGAGGACACAAGGTTGCAGTCTCTTTACCTCTTTACTGAAGACTTCAGGATCCTCAATCCAGAGCACATTTAACAGGGCTTTTAGAGACAGGCCGGCCTGATGGGCACTTCCAGAGTTTCCCTCGCAGATGGAAATCGTTGCCCACCACTAGCGCCTGTGTGTTGTAGTCCTACCCTGCTGAGCATTCGGAATAGTCCTCACAACTGCTGTTCTCGTTCGTTCGTTCTCTACAGCTCTCTCTCTCTTTAGTTCCAGATGTTGCTAGTTTCTCGTCCCCCAATATGTTATGGCTAGGATGCACCCGTATGACGGGAAGGCCTGTAGGTCTTCCGGGACCTTAGAGACGCCCCTCTCCCACTGTTGCCCCTATGTCTTCTTAGGAAATTTAAGGTAGACAGCCAACCTATAATTAACTGTCCTGCGGAGTTTGAAGTAATGCCTGAAGTCAGTTACTGCCGCGGTGTTCCGGCCACCGGCTACGCGCCTCAGTAGGATGTTGCCTCGGTCTCACGGCACGACTCCTACTGGTACTCCTTTTTGCTTGATCTCGTTTACACTGTTCCACAATATCCTTCCTTTCTTGTCTCTTTCTTAGGATACCGCCGCAAGGTAGTGCAGGCACGGTTCCGTAACGTTCTGTTCTGTTCGCTAGACACCTGCCAGGTTCCCACGCCTGACAGGGACCCCCCTGTGCCTTCTCCCTGCAACACCCCCTGCCACAGGATGTTGCCTGAATCCAACCCAGTCAGCTTCTGACTAACTTTCTATCCAATCCCTAGTTTTACCAGTGTGAGGAGGGGCCCAATAAATAAAGCCTTTTGCTCCCACTAGTGGCCGGAGTGTGAAGTGTAATGTGTGCTGGTGATACGTGGTCAGGAGAATTCCTTCAGACGTACCATCACTCCCCTTAGTGGCAGAGTGTCATACAGCAAAGACCAGGTCTCTGGGGCGCTGCATAAAACGGTAGTGGTAAATCTGTAGTGGTAAATCTGTAATGTCTGGTCAAAAGATCCACAAAAAACAAGTAGGGCATAGCTCCAAATGACAAAAAAGGTGAGGATTTTTAGGCCCAATGACAGCTATGTTTCCTTACAACTATTGGAACTTTTTAAGTACTTGGGCAGAAATGTCACTGCGGTTGGGCTAATATAGTCTGCATTTTGTTTCTCATTTGAAGTACTGCTTTGCTTTATTTTTTGCAGATATATATTTTGTCATTTTTTTGCAGACAGATGCAGTATTTAGATAGTGTCTTACTAGACATAAACTGAAATACTTTTAATTGTATATTGCACATTAACTTTATTTTCTAAACTATAACAAACTTTTCCAGCATTTTATATTGATGTAAATGGATTGTCTAGCACCTAAAATATTATTTGTTAATATCTATTTTTACATCCAAACCACTTCTGTAATCAGCTTTATTACACAATACTCTACACCTTTTCCTATCTAGCTAATCCACAAATGTGTTGTTTTAGGCTATGTACGCACGTTGCAGATTTTGATGCTTTTCTGCAGCGTTTTTTGACTGTCAGAATTGCATCAAATCTTCAGTGTAGTGCCCAAGCAATGTTAGTCAATGGGAAATTGACAATTGTTGTGCACATGCTGCGGAAAAAAACGTGCGGATTTGAAGTGTTTTATTTTCTGCAGCATGTCAAATCTGCAGTGTTTCTGCACCCATAGACTACCATTGTGTCAGGCAAATCCCCAGCAAAACTGCAGGTTTAAAAAGATCTGCGGTTTTGCTGCAGATTTGAGTATAAGAAACGCTGAAGATTGGGAGGAGGAAGAGTGTGTGGGTGGAGTGTGGGCGGAGACTGTGCGTTGGTGGAGACTGTGTGAGTGGAGAAGTTGTGCGTGTCTGTGTGTGGGTGTGTGGGTCTGCGGGTGTGTGCAGGGCTGTGTGTGTGTGTAGGCAGGCATCGTCCGATGGGACTACTAGTCCCATCCGGCTGTGCCTGCTACAGTGACAGCTAGCCGGATGATGGGACAGCAGTAGTCTTATCATCGGGCTACTGTGTAAAAAAAAAACAAACACATATACACATACAGTATATATTGACCATACACCTAGTCCCTGAAGCCATCGATCACCTGCAAAAAAATAAAAATAATAAACCAACAGTATACTCCCTGATCTGATGTAATCCATTTAATAACGAGTGTCCCACGACGATCTCCCATGGAGAGCTGTGACCGCTCTCCAGGGGCTCCAGTGATACAATGACAGAAGGTATCATTCCGCAGTGTATCACTCCTCTGTCAGAGGTCACTGTCACTGGCAATGCTGAGTGGGAAAATTCTCATGCAGCATTGCCGTAGTGACTGCATGAACTCGGGTAACCTCTTCCGTGATGCACTGCAGGAGCCATTGTCTTCTGTCAGTGTGTCACTGGAGGCTAATAAAGCAGTCACATCTCCTGATATGACTGTTCTATAGGGGAGATTGTTGTGGGGCACTTGTTATTAAATGGACTGCGTCGGACCAGGGAGTATTTGTGTTAGTTTATTATTTTTTCTTTTTTACAGGAGATCTAGGGGTTCGCAAGAATTTGGCGTAACACTAAAGATGGCAAAACTGTGATGTGTTTTATTTCATTAAAATACTTAACTCTGGCTGTGTCTTTATTTAACTCTTTTAACATCTATAGGATTATTAATGGATAGGTGTCTTATTCAAACCTCTCCATTATTAAGCTGGCTTGATGTCACCTTACAATGCAAAGGTGATATTAACCCCCTATTACCCCATATGCCACTGCTACAGGGCAGTGGGAAAAGAGAGGCTTAATGCTGGAATTGGCGCAACTTACAGATGCGCCATTTCTGGGGCGTCTGTGTTCTGGTGTTTGTAGCCAGGGGGCCAATATCCATGGCCCCTTCCGAGGCAATGAATATCAGCCCGCAGATGCCTGCGTTGTCTTTTCTGGAAATTAATTATAGGGGGACACCACATCATTTTTTTTCAGGGGTCCCCCTATTTTAATAGCCAGTAAAGGCTAATTATACAGCTGCGGGCTGATATTCATAGCCTGGGAAGATCCATGGGTATGAACCCCTTCCTAGGATATAATCATCAGCCCCAGTCGCTGGCTTTCCCTCTCTGGTGCAGAAAATTGCGTGGGAGCCCACATCATTTTTTCAATTAGACAGATATTACGTTTAAGGCCGGGGTCACACTTGTGAGAAACTCGCACGAGTCTCGCACCTCAATACCCGGCACTGTCACCGGCACTCGAGAACAGAGTGTGCAGCTGCATGTATTTCTATGTAGCTGAACGCTCCGGTCCAAGTGCCAACGGCTGTGCCGGGTACCAAGGTGCAAGACTCGTACGAGTTTCTCGCAAGTGTGACCCAGCCTAATGCAGATTTGTGTGTGTATTTAACTCTCTAGGTACCATTATATTATGTTTATTACTAAACATCGGGTTGGTATTATCTATCTTTCTATCTATAGACCTATCTATCTATAGATCTATCTATCTATAGATATATCTATCCATCTATCTATAGATAGATGATAGATCTATAGATAGATCTATATATAGATATACTGTATCTATCCATCTATCTATAGATAGATATATCTATAGATAGTTAGAGATATATATAAATAGATAGATATATTGATAGGTAGATTTATAGATAGATCATCGATTGATAGATAAATAGATAGATGATAGATCTATCATCTATCTATCTATCTATTATCTATCTATCAATCTATCTATTATCTATCTATCTATTTATCATCTATCAATCGATATATCTATTATCAATCTATCTCTCTATCTGTCTATTATCTATCTATCTATCTGTGTGTGTAAACATTATTCTTCAATGGAGTATGTAAATGACGAAGTTGGACAAGAAATTACATCACAATTCTTTTTTTTTGTTAAATAGATTTTTATCTAGCCTACAAAAATGCATACAATCCGCATGAAAAAACGCATGAAAATCCGCATCAATAACAGGCCAAAAATGCATCATATCCATGTGGATTTTTACCTGCATTTTCTGCCAAGAGATGCAGAATCTGCACAGAAAATTCCACAAGCAAATCTGCAATGTGTGCACATGCCCTTACTGCACTTCCTGTTATGTTTCATTTAAGGAATCTCAAGCAGGATCTGACAGGAGGCTGGGGCTGCACTCACTTCCCTTTAGCATTTATCACCTCTCCTGGAACAAACAATTCTTAGGGGGCAATGCTGCAGTTACTACAGTTACTTGCATTGTCACCCTCTGAAGACTTCCTGGATCCGTTCTGATAGAGACTGTGGGAGAGGTGAATGCAGCGCCAGCGCTCTGCTTCTACCCCCGCCACATCTTCTAACTGTGAAAGAATTTTCATCAGGGGACAGGAATACAAGCAGTGAGTGACATAAGCGCTGCCCCACAGCTTCTATCACCAACCTCAAAATAATCGATACCACCGATGCCCCTGTTGATGATTCTATTGAAGGTGTTAGAATCTGTGGGGCTGCATCTTTAGGGGGTTGCGATGCAAGAAACTATAGTAAGTAACTGCAGCACTGCTCCCTGATACTTTTTTGTTCCAGGAGGGGTGATAGACATAGCAGAAAAGTGAGTGTAACCCCAGCCTCCTATTACATCCTGTTTTAAACTGCTCTCAAATGAAACGTCACAGGAAGTGCATTAAAAAAACACATTTAGGGATTAGATAAATATTGAATCTTATAATAAATCTAATTACAAAAGTGGCTAAGTTGTAATTATTAATATGTAGAAAGAACATTTTAGGAACTAGACGAGAGTTTTAGGAGTAGCGGTGAGAGGATATCTTTAAATTCAACTTTGCCCAGTTTGCAAAAAAATTGATTACTGAAAAGCCAGTAACTGCCAAGACAAAAAGGGAGAGAGAGAGAGAGAGAAAAGAAAGAGACAGAACTGAGGGGCTTAAAGGGAACCTGTCATGTTAAAAAAATTCTATTAACCTGCAGATATCGGGTTAATCTGTAGGTTAATAGCATTCTAAAGCCATGTGGCTGCCTCCTTGAAAGTTCAGATGTCAAGGGTAAATGAACTTTCATAGATATCGAATTATAGAGGAGCTGCCAGCGTGGCTTCAGTCACCAGTCAGTGAATAGTGGGCAGCAGCTATCACCACATTTCGGCACTGGCTGACAGCCGACTCAGCAGAGCATCAGTGCAGAGTGTGCTGATAGTGCTGGGGCATGATTACAGCTGCCACTCACTGCATCCTGAATCCTGAATGGTGACTGATGATGAACTGACAGCGCCTTCTATGACTGAAAGCCAGAGACTGGGGAGGAACAAAGTTCATTTCCTCCCCACAGCGGAGCTTTCAGTTCAGCAGCTGGGCATCTTAACCTGCAGATTATCCCCATATTATTATTATTATTAGCTGTTTTTACTTGCCATGTTCTCATTAATATTGTCCTCCTTATTTGTCACTATGTAAAGAATAAAAAACCTCTACATTAAGTATATCTTAGATTAATCAAATCAGTCACAGCTACAGCTCCAACATTTCCTGATTATCAATTGCATATTTGGATTGGTGTTCCGAGGCTCAGAGTAATACTTCCAGTGAGACTAAACCACAATCAGATTAGGTATTTTTAATCCTTAGGTGGATTGAGCTGTGCACTCTGACCTACTATCCATACACGTGGTATAAGTATAAAATGGCACTCCTTAGCTGGTCCCCATATTTTATACTAGCAGGGATAGCCCCCCGATTGGCAACACAAGACAATTAGCTTTCAGTGTCTTCATCAATGTATGAAATGTCCCTGGACATGTTTGAGTTTGCAGTGACCTTTGTATTTTAAGAAATTCAACTCAATGTCGATCCTTTTCGAATCGCTCTGCTCATCTCCACTTAAAAAAAACAAACTCCGATGAAAATTCATTGCTTAATGCTTCAAGACATAATACTTTCGGAGCCTGTTAACCATTTGGTTCTTAAATTAAAGCCTCTTCTCTTCCTTCCCATTCCTAATTAAACTTAGACAATCAAATATCCAAACATTTAAAGCACTTCATAAATTATGCCAAATTGGATAATCCCTTAGAAAATTTATTACGGTTTAGTGTACTTTTTTGTTTGGCTTAGTGACCCATAAGTACTTTTGCTGCAACCACAGTAAGCATGATAGTTAACATTAATTATAGATATTTAAATGTTCATGTGTGCATTTTGATCCATGCATAGCTCTGACTCACTTCTCCAATTAGCAGAGAGAAAGCACATTTCAATATAATTGTGGTTTTATATGATTTACACAGTTGACACTGATGCTTACAACCCTCAAATGATTTATATCTAGTAAGCTGAACATAGTCTTAAAATTTGAACACAGAGAAGATGTGGAACAGACGTGCTGGATTTAGTCCATTCAATGGTGGGTATATCGCCAATTTGAAATAATTCCAGGAGACGACTCATGCACAGTTCATTGGAGCTATAATGTTCCATCTACCCCAGGATGATGTTGGCTAAACACAGAGAAATCTCTTAGAATTCAATTATTTACCTCTGCACGCACATAATAAGCAAACTTTGCGTTTTTACTAATATGCTCAGAAGTTACTGCCATAAATGTTGTATTAATAATATTAAATAACTATTGCTTTTTTGGCTTTACATATTAGTCATAGTTTAACCCATTAGCTGAAGTAATATATCAATAGGGTTTTATTTATTGCTTTGTTTAAATTAAGTATTCCTGCACTTTATCGGATTTGCATCTTGTTATTGTAGGAAGTCCAGGTAGGTGAGAGTTAAATCCTAGCACTGAAGGTCTTGATTAGGAGTGCACCAAATGAGGGTCTCTCTCTGAATAAAGTAACTGGCGAGTCAGCTGAGGAGCTGAGCAGTCTTTGGTCCTAGAGAGGAAATCAAGTGTGGGAGCTGGAGAGACATCATACTGACCTGTGTGTGGGTGGATGTATACCTGCTAGAATATTGGGTGTATACCTGCTGGAAAATTGGATGTATACTTGCTGGAGTTTTGGATGTGTACCTGCCTGAGTATTGGATGTATACCTGCCAGAGAATTGTCCTGTACTTTTCTACTGGGTTTACTGTTATGAAAGGCAATTCAGTACCACAATGGACATAGCGGTCAGAGCACATACAGTGATCTGACAATAACCCAAAATCATAGAACGAGCTCTGAGACGTGGGAACTCTGCAGACCGCAATCCCTAATCCTCTCCAAACAACACTAGAGGCAGCCGTGGATTGCGCCTAACTCTGCCTATGCAACTCGGCACAGCCTGAGAAACTAACTAGCCTGAAGATAGAAAATAAGCCTACCTTGCCTCAGAGAAATACCCCAAAGGAAAAGGCAGCCCCCCACATATAATGACTGTGAGTTAAGATGAAAAGACAAACGTAGAGATGAAATAGATTCAGCAAAGTGAGGCCCGACTTTCTTAACAGAGCGAGGATAGAAAAGGTAACTTTGCGGTCTACACAAAACCCTAAAGAAAACCACGCAAAGGGGGCAAAAAGACCCTCCGTACCGAACTAACGGCACGGAGGTACACCCTTTGCGTCCCAGAGCTTCCATCAACAAATTAGACAAGCTGGACAGAAAAAATAGCAAACAAATAGCAAAGAAGAACTTAGCTATGCAGAGCAGCAGGCCACAGGAATGATCCAGGAAAAAGCAAGTCCAACACTGGAACATTGACAGGAAGCCAGGATCAAAGCATTAGGTGGAGTTAAGTAGAGAAGCACCTAACGACCTCACCAGATCACCTGAGGGAGGAAACTCAGAAGCCGCAGTACCACTTCCCTCCACCAACAGAAGCTCACAGAGAGAATCAGCCGAAGTACCACTTGTGACCACAGGAGGGAGCTCTGCCACAGAATTCACAACAGTACCCCCCCCTTGAGGAGGGGTCACCGAACCCTCACCAGAGCCCCCAGGCCGACCAGGATGAGCCACATGAAAGGCACGAACAAGATCGGGAGCATGGACATCAGAGGCAAAAACCCAGGAATTATCTTCCTGAGCATAACCCTTCCATTTAACCAGATACTGGAGTTTCCGTCTAGAAACACGAGAATCCAAAATCTTCTCCACAATATACTCCAATTCCCCCTCCACCAAAACCGGGGCAGGAGGATCAACAGATGGAACCATAGGTGCCACGTATCTCCGCAACAATGACCTATGGAATACGTTATGTATGGAAAAAGAATCTGGAAGGGTCAGACGAAAAGACACAGGATTAAGAACCTCAGAAATCCTATACGGACCAATGAAACGAGGTTTAAACTTAGGAGAGGAAACCTTCATAGGAATATGACGAGAAGATAACCAAACCAGATCCCCAACACGAAGTCGGGGACCCACACGGTGTCTGCGATTAGTGAAACGTTGAGCCTTCTCTTGGGACAAAGTGAAATTGTCCACTACATGAGTCCAAATCTGCTGCAACCTGTCCACCACAGTATCCACACAAGGACAGTCCGAAGACTCAACCTGCCCTGAAGAGAAACGAGGATGGAACCCAGAAATGCAGAAAAATGGCGAAACCAAGGTAGCCGAGCTGGCCCGATTATTAAGGGCGAACTCAGCCAAAGGCAAAAAGGACACCCAGTCATCCTGATCGGCAGAAACAAAGCATCTCAGATATGTTTCCAAGGTCTGATTGGTTCGTTCGGTCTGGCCATTAGTCTGAGGATGGAAAGCCGAGGAAAAAGACAAGTCAATGCCCATCCTACCACAAAAGGCTCGCCAAAACCTTGAAACAAACTGGGAACCTCTGTCAGAAACGATATTCTCTGGAATGCCATGTAAACGAACCACATGCTGGAAGAACAATGGCACCAAATCAGAGGAGGAAGGCAATTTAGACAAGGGTACCAGATGGACCATCTTAGAAAAGCGATCACAGACCACCCAAATGACTGACATCTTTTGAGAAATGGGAAGATCCGAAATAAAATCCATAGAGATATGTGTCCAAGGCCTCTTCGGGACCGGCAAGGGCAAAAGCAACCCACTGGCACGAGAACAGCAGGGCTTAGCCCGAGCACAAATCCCACAGGACTGCACAAAAGCACGCACATCCCGCGACAGAGATGGCCACCAAAAGGATCTAGCCACTAACTCTCAGGTACCAAAGATTCCAGGATGACCAGCCAACACCGAACAATGAACCTCAGAGTTAACTTTATTGGTCCACCTATCAGGGACAAACAGTCTCTCCGCTGGACAACGATCAGGTTTATTAGCCTGAAATTTTTGCAGCACCCGCCGCAAATCAGGGGAGATGGCAGACACAATTACTCCTTCCTTGAGGATACCCGCCGGCTCAGACAAACCCGGAGAGTCGGGCACAAAACTCCTAGACAGAGCATCCGCCTTCACATTTTTAGAGCCCGGAAGGTACGAAATCACAAAGTCAAAACGGGCAAAAAACAGTGACCAACGAGCCTGTCTAGGATTCAACCGCTTAGCAGACTCAAGATAAGTCAAGTTCTTATGATCAGTCAATACCACCACGCGATGCTTAGCTCCTTCAAGCCAATGACACCACTCATTGAATGCCCACTTCATGGCCAGCAACTCTCGGTTGCCCACATCATAATTTCGCTCAGCAGGCGAAAACTTCCTGGAAAAAAAAGCGCATGGTTTCATCACTGAGCAATCAGAACCTCTCTGCGACAAAACAGCCCCTGCTCCAATCTCAGAAGCATCAACCTCGACCTGGAATGGAAGAGAAACATCTGGTTGACACAACACAGGGGCAGAAGAAAAACGACGCTTCAACTCTTGAAAGGCTTCCACAGCAGCAGAAGACCAATTGACCAAATCAGCACCCTTCTTGGTCAAATCGGTCAATGGTTTGGCAATACTAGAAAAATTGCAGATGAAGCGACGATAAAAATTAGTGAAGCCCAGGAACTTTTGCAGACTTTTCAGAGATGTCGGCTGAGTCCAATCATGGATGGCTTGGACCTTAACAGGATCCATCTCGATAGTAGAAGGGGAAAAGATGAACCCCAAAATTGAAACCTTCTGCACACCAAAGAGACACTTTGATCCCTTCACAAACAAAGAATTAGCATGCAGGACCTGAAAAACTGTTCCGACCTGCTTCACATGAGACTCCCAATCATCCGAAAAGATCAAAATGTCATCTAAGTACACAATCAGGAATTTATCCAGGTACTCTCGGAAGATGTCATGCATAAAGGACTGAAACACTGATGGAGCATTGGCAAGTCCGAATGGCATCACTAGATACTCAAAATGACCCTCGGGCGTATTAAATGCAGTTTTCCATTCATCTCCTCACCTGATTCGCACCAGATTATACGCACCACGAAGATCTATCTTGGTGAACCAACTAGCCCCCTTAATCCGAGCAAACAAATCAGATAACAATGGCAAGGGGTACTGAAATTTAACCGTGATCTTATTTAGAAGGCGGTAATCTATACAAGGTCTCAGCGAACCATCCTTCTTGGCTACAAAAAAGAACCCTGCTCCTAATGGTGACGATGACGGGCGAATATGCCCCTTCTCCAGGGATTCCTTCACATAACTGCGCATAGCGGTGTGCTCAGGCACGGATAAATTAAACAGTCGACCTTTTGGGAATTTACTACCAGGAATCAAATTGATAGCACAATCACAATCCCTATGCGGAGGTAGGGCATCGGACTTGGGCTCATCAAATACATCCCGGTAATCAGACAAGAACTCTGGAACCTCAGAAGGGGTGGATGACGAAATTGACAGAAATGGAACATCACCATGTACCCCCTGACAACCCCAGCTGGACACCGACATGGATTTCCAATCTAATACTGGATTATGGGCTTGTAGCCATGGCAACCCCAACACGACCACATCATGCAGATTATGCAACACCAGAAAGCGAATAACCTCCTGATGTGCAGGAGCCATGCACATGGTCAGCTGGGTCCAGTATTGAGGCTTATTCTTGGCCAATGGCGTGGCATCAATTCCTCTCAATGGAATAGGACACTGCAAGGGCTCTAAGAGAAACCCACAACGCTTAGCATACTCCAAGTCCATCAAATTCAGGGCAGCGCCTGAATCCACAAATGCCATGACAGAATACGATGACAAAGAGCAGATCAAGGTAACGGACAGAAGAAATTTTGACTGTACCGTACCAATGGTGGCAGACCTAGCGAACCGCTTAGTGCGCTTAGGACAATCAGAGATAGCATGAGTGGAATCACCACAGTAGAAACACAGCCCATTCAGACGTCTGTGTTCTTGCCGTTCAACTCTGGTCAAAGTCCTATCGCACTGCATAGGCTCAGGTTTAAGCTCAGGTAATACTGCCAAATGGTGCACAGATTTACGCTCACGCAAGCGTCGACCGATCTGAATGGCCAAAGACATAGACTCATTCAAACCAGCAGGCATAGGAAATCCCACCATGACATCCTTAAGGGCTTCAGAGAGACCCTTTCTGAACATAGCTGCCAGCGCAGATTCATTCCATTGAGTGAGCACGGACCACTTTCTAAATTTCTGACAATATACCTCTATCTCATCCTGACCCTGACAAAGAGCCAGCAAATTTTTCTCTGCCTGATCCACTGAATTAGGTTCATCGTACAGCAATCCGAGCGCCAGGAAAAACGCATCGATATTACTCAATGCAGGATCTCCTGGCGCAAGAGAAAATGCCCAGTCCTGAGGGTCGCCGCGCAAAAAAGAAATAACAATCAAAACCTGTTGAACTGGATCACCAGAGGAGCGAGGTTTCAAGGCCAGAAATAGTTTACAATTATTTTTGAAACTCAGAAACTTAGTTCTATCTCCAAAAAACAAATCAGGAATAGGAATTCTTGGTTCTAACATAGATTTCTGATCAATAGTGTCTTGAATCTTTTGTACTCTTGCCGAGAGCTGATCCACAAATGAAGACAGACTTCTAATGTCCATCGCTACACCTGTGTACTGAACCACCCAAATGTCTAGGGGAAAAAAAGGCAAAACACAGTGCAAAGAAAAAAAAATGGTCTCAGAACTTCTCCTTTCCCTCTATTGAGAATCATTAGTACTTTTGGCTTCCTGTACTGTTATGAAAGGCAATTCAGTACCACAATGGACATAGCGGTCAGAGCACACACAGTGATCTGACAATAACCCAAAATCATGGAACGAGCTCTTAGACGTGGGAACTCTGCAGACCGAAATCCCTAATCCTCTCCAAACAACACTAGAGGCAGCCGTGGATTGCGCCTAACTCTGCCTATGCAACTCGGCACAGCCTGAGAAACTAACTAGCCTGAAGATAGAAAATAAGCCTACCTTGCCTCAGAGAAATACCCCAAAGGAAAAGGCAGCCCCCCACATATAATGACTGTGAGTTAAGATGAAAAGACAAACGTAGAGATGAAATAGATTCAGCAAAGTGAGGCCCGACTTTCTTAACAGAGCGAGGATAGAAAAGGTAACTTTGCGGTCTACACAAAACCCTAAAGAAAACCACGCAAAGGGGGCAAAAAGACCCTCCGTACCGAACTAACGGCACGGAGGTACACCCTTTGCGTCCCAGAGCTTCCATCAACAAATTAGACAAGCTGGACAGAAAAAATAGCAAACAAATAGCAAAGAAGAACTTAGCTATGCAGAGCAGCAGGCCACAGGAATGATCCAGGGAAAAGCAAGTCCAACACTGGAACATTGACAGGAAGCCAGGATCAAAGCATTAGGTGGAGTTAAGTAGAGAAGCACCTAACGACCTCACCAGATCACCTGAGGGAGGAAACTCAGAAGCCGCAGTACCACTTCCCTCCACCAACAGAAGCTCACAGAGAGAATCAGCCGAAGTACCACTTGTGACCACAGGAGGGAGCTCTGCCACAGAATTCACAACAGTTTACCTTTGTGCCGAGCATTGGCTGTTTTGTGTTAAAGTTCCTTCGAGGATTATGGAGCTATTAAATCTTGCCATGGTAGAATCAATTGTTACCTGTGTAAACACCGCCTAATGTTTACCAAAGAGTTAAATTACTACAGTATGTGAATTCAAACTCGGACTTGAAACATGTTGCTCATCATTCTTCCTCAAAAGTTTGTGTGATGTGCATGCTGAATGTTTCTAGTTGTGCTAGTTGGGTATTCATGAAGCCTGATAGCATAGTGGACACAAATTCTCACAGAGGCACACTGTATTCACGCAGGGAGGTTATGTTGTGAATTCTGCTCTTGGGCTCCCTCCGGTGGTTATGAGTGGTAGTGCTGCGGTAGTTGGATCGCAGCATTTATCAGGTGTTTCTATTTTTTGCAATTTGGGCTGGGCTATTTAGTCCTGCTTTATCCTTTAGTCAGTGCCAGTTGTCCATTGTTTTTGGAGGATTCACATCCATACCTGGTCTCTTCTGTTCTGCTGTTCATTTCAACAAAGATAAGTTCTGGCTTTGTTTTTGCTGTCCACCTGCTGTGGACCTTATAGTTCTGTGCATTTTCATGTTTGGTCTAGTCCAGCTTTGTCTGTGAAGGATTTTTTGCAACCTAGCTGTGTCTCTGGAGATGCAGATATACCCTCCATGTCTTTAGTCAGATGTGGTGATTTGTATTTTCTGTGGTGGATATTTTCTAGTGTTTTAATACTGACCGCATAGTACTCTGTCCTATTCTTTCTTTTTAGCTAGTATGGCCTCCTATGCTAAATCCTGATTTCATGTCTGCGTATGTTATTTCCTCTCCTCTCACAGTCAATATTTGTGGGGGGCTGTCTATCCTTTGGGGATTTTCTCTGAGGCAAGATAGGTTTCCTGTTTCTGTCTTTAGGGGAAGTTAGTTCTTAGGCTGTGTCGAGGGGTCTAGGGAGTGTTAGGTACTCCCCACGGCTACTTCTAGTTGCGCTGCTAAGTTCAGGGTTTGCAGTCAGTACAGGTACCACCTTCTCCAGAGTACGTCTCATGCTGCTCCTAGGCCACCAGATCATAACAGTACAACTGGCCAAAAATGAGTTAATTGCATCTCAGAAGAAGGGAGGAAAGGTTTTGAGCCATTTTTTTTTCCTTAGCCTGTTTTGTGTTTTCCTCCCTCTTAATCTCTGGGTGGCTATGGAACCTAGTAATAACATGGATGTTCAGGAGTTAGTTTCTCGGGTGATCAGCTTGCTGCTAGGGTACAGGGTATTTCAGATTATATTATTCAGGCTCCTGCCTTAGAACCTAAGATTCCTACTCCTGATTTATTTTTTGGTGACAGATCCAAATTTTTAAGTTTCAAAAATAACTGTAAACTGTTTTTTGCATTGATCCCCCGGTCCTCTGGTGATCCCATTCAGCAGGTTAAAATCATCATATCCCTGCTGCGTGGTGACCCACAGGACTGGGCATTTTCCCTGGAATCTGGCAATCCTGCTTTGCTTAATGTTGATTCTTTCTTTCAAGCATTGGGGTTATTGTATGATGAGCCTAATTCAGTGGATCAAGTTGAGAAGATCTTGTTGGCCCTGTGTCAGGGTCAAGAAGTGGCAGAATAGTATTGCCAGAAATTTAGAAAATGGTCTGTACTGACTAAATGGAATGAGGATGCCTTGGCGGCAATTTTCAGAGAGGGTCTTTCTGAATCCATTAAAGATGTTATGGTGGGGTTCCCCACGCCTGCTGGTCTGAGTGATTTTATGTCTCTAGCCATTCAGATTGATCGGCGCTTGCGCGAGCGCAGAGTTGTGCACACTGTGGCGTTGTCCTCCGAGCGGAGCCCTGAGCCTATGCAGTGTGATAGGATTTTGTCTAGAGCTGAACGACAAGGATTTAGGCGTCAGAATAGGTTGTGTTTTTACTGCGGCGATTCTGCTCATGTTATTTCTGATTGCCCTAAGCGTACAAAGAGAATCGCTAGTTCTGTTACCATCAGTACTGTACAACCTAAATTTCTGTTATCTGTGACCTTGATCTGCTCATTATCGTCATTTTCTGTCATGGAATTTGTGGATTCAGGCGCCGCTCTGAATTTAATGGACTTAGAATTTGCCAGACGTTGTGGTTTCCCCTTGCAGCCTTTGCAGAACCCTATTCCTTTAAGGGGCATTGATGCTACACCGTTGGCTAAAAATAAACCTCAGTTTTGGACACAGCTGACCATGGGCATGGCGCCAGCCCATCAGGAAGATTGTCGTTTTCTGGTGTTGCATAATTTGCATGATGATATTGTGCTGGGTTTTCCATGGTTACAGCTACATAATCCGGTGTTAGATTGGAAATCTATGTCTGTGACTAGTTGGGGTTGTCAGGGGGTTCATGGTCATGTTCCTTTGATGTCAATTTCCTCTTCCCCCTCTTCTGAAATTCCTGAGTTTTTGTCAGATTTCCAGGATGTATTCGATGAGCCCAAATCCAGTTCCCTTCCACCACATAGGGACTATGATTGCGCTATTGACTTGATTCCAGGTTGTAAGTTCCCTAAGGGTCGACTTTTCAACCTGTCTGTGCCAGAACATGCCGCCATGCGGAGCTATATTAAGGAGTCTTTGGAGAAGGGGCATATTCGGCCATCTTCTTCGCCATTGGGAGCAGGCTTTTTTGTTGCCAAGAAGGATGGCTCCTTGAGACCGTGTATTGATTATCGCCTCTTGAATAAGATCACGGTCAAATTTCAATACCCTTTGCCTTTGCTTACTGATTTGTTTGCTAGGATTAAGGGGGCTAGCTGGTTTACTAACAATGACCTTCGAGGGGCATATAATCTTATTCGTATTAAACAGGGTGACGAATGGAAAACTGCATTTAATATGCCCGAAGGCCATTTTGAATACCTTGTGATGCCATTCGGACTCTCTAATGCCCCATCTGTGTTCCAGTCCTTCATGCATGATATCTTTCGGAGTTATCTTGATAAATACATGGTTGTATATTTGGATGATATTTTGATTTTTTCCGATGATTGGGAGTCTCATGTGAAACAGGTCAGGATGGTATTTGAGATCCTCCGTAATAATGCTTTGTTTGTGAAGGGGTCAAAGTGCCTCTTTGGAGTGCAGAAGGTTTCTTTTTTGGGCTTCATTTTTTCTCCCTCATCTATAGAAATGGATCCGGTTAAGGTTCAGGCCATTCATGATTGGATTCAGCCCACATCTGTGAAGAGCCTTCAGAAATTCTTGGGCTTTGCTAATTTTTATCGTTGTTTCATTGCCAACTTCTCCAGTGTGGTTAAACCTCTGACCGATTTGACGAAGAAAGGCGCTGATGTGACAAATTGGTCCTCTGCGGCTGTTTCTGCCTTTCAGGAGCTTAAACGCCGATTTACTTCTGCCCCTGTGTTGCGTCAGCCGGATGTTTCTCTTCCATTTCAGGTTGAGGTTGACGCGTCTGAGATTGGGGCTGGGGCCGTTTTGTCTCAAAGGAATTCTGATGGTTCCTTGATGAAACCGTGTGCCTTCTTTTCTCGGAAATTTTCGCCTGCGGAACGCAATTATGATGTCGGCAATCGGGAGTTGTTGGCTATGAAGTGGGCATTTGAGGAGTGGCATCATTGGCTTGAGGGGGCCAAGCACCGTATTGTGGTCCTGACCGATCATAAGAATCTGATTTACCTCGAGTCTGCCAAACGATTGAATCCTAGACAGGCTCGATGGTCCCTGTTTTTCTCCCGTTTTGATTTTGTGGTCTCGTACCTTCCTGGTACTAAGAATGTTAAGGCGGATGCCCTCTCTAGGAGTTTTTTTTCCTGATTCCCCTGGGGTTCTTGAGCCGGTCGGCATTCTGAAGGAAGGGGTGGTTCTTTCTGCCATCTCCCCTGATTTACGACGGGTTCTTCAGGAATTTCAGGCTAATAAACCTGACCGCTGTCCAGTGGGGAAACTGTTTGTTCCTGATAGATGGACTAGTAAAGTGATTTCTGAGGTTCATTGTTCTGTGTTGGCTGGCCATCATGGGATTTTTGGTACCAGAGATTTGGTTGGTAGGTCCTTTTGGTGGCCTTGTTTGTCACAAGATGTGCATTCTTTTGTGCAGTCTTGTGGGATTTGCGCGCGGGCTAAGCCTTGCTGTTCCTGCGCTAGTGGGTTGCTTCTGCCGTCGTCGGTGTGTTGGTTCCCGGCTTCGGGTTGGGGATTTGGTCTGGTTGTCTTCCCGTCATGTTCCTATGAAGGTTTCTTCCCCTAAGTTCAAGCCTCGGTTTATTGGTCCTTATAGGATTTCTGAGATTATCAATCCAGTGTCTTTTCGTTTGGCCTTCCAGCCTCTTTTTCCATCCATAATGTTTTCCATAGATTTTTGTTGCGGAAGTATGTGGTGCCCGTTGTTCCCTCTGTTGATCCTCCGGCCCCGGTGTTGATTGATGGGGAGTTGGAGTATGTGGTTGAGAAGATTTTGGATTCTCGTTTTTCGAGGCGGAAGATTCAGTATCTGGTCAAATGGAAGGGTTATGACCAGGAGGATAATTCTTGGGTTGTTGCCTCCGATGTTCATGCTGACGATTTGGTTCGTGCCTTTCATTTGGCTCGTCCTGATCGGCCTGGGGGCTCTGGTGAGGGTTCGGTGACCTCTCCTCGAGGGGGGGTACTGTTGTGAATTCTGCTCTTGGGCTCCCTCCGGTGGTTATGAGTGGTAGTGCTGCAGTAGTTGGATCACAGCATTTATCAGGTGTTTCTATTTTTTGCAATTTGGGCTGGGCTATTTAGTCCTGCTTTATCCATTAGTCAGTGCCAGTTGTCCATTGTTTTTGGAGGATTCACATCCATACCTGGTCTCTTCTGTTCTGCTGTTCATTTCAACAAAGATAAGTTCTGGCTTTGTTTTTGCTGTCCACCTGCTGTGGACCTTCTAGTTCTGTGCATTTTTCATGTTTTGTCTTGTCCAGCTTTGTTGTGAAGGATTTTTTGCAGCCTAGCTGTGTCTCTGGAGATGCAGATATACCCTCCATGTCTTTAGTCAGATGTGGTGGTTTGTATTTTCTGTGGTGGATATTTTCTATTGTTTTTATACTGACCGCATAGTACTCTGTTCTATCCTTTATTTTTAGCTAGTATGGCCTCCTATGTTAAATCCTGATTTCATGTCTGCGTATGTTATTTCCCTCTCCTCTCACAGTCAATATTTGGGGATTTTCTCTGAGGCAAGATAGGTTTCCTGTTTCTGTCTTTAGGGGAAGTTAGTTCTTAGGCTGTGTCGAGGGGTCTAGGGAGTGTTAGGTACCCCCACGGCTACTTCTAGTTGCCCTGCTAAGTTCAGGGTTTGCGGTCAGTACAGGTACCACCTTCTCCAGAGTACGTCTCATGCTGCTCCTAGGCCACCAGATCATAACAGGTTATAACAGAGCGTATACTCTCAGCGTTTCACAGTTGTTCACTTGGTTCGACTGATGGCTGACAATTAACTTGATGAAACCCAACTTGCAGGTAGCTCTCCTTTAAAGAGGACCTGTCACATGCTCAAAAAATTGAGTTAAATGCATTTTTTAGAAAACCTCTAAGCTCCCCTCATTTTGCCGCTATTTTCTGTTTTATGCTGTGTCATTCCATTGTGGAAAAATCCATGTTTCTTGCTTCACATACTGTGAAATACTGTGAAATCTCTGCTTGCCGATCAAGATGTAATTTCTTCAGAGTCTTCTCTGGGGATGTTCGCTTTCACCCTTCTATTCCAGACTATGCTAATCACAGTTTGACGGAAGATCTTCCTTCTCAGACTGTGCCAGACAAAACTGTAAAGAAATACTCAGTCTGCAAGGAGATATTTCACAATTCAAAAACAACAAATATTAATATATGCAATGGAGAGACACAGAGCAAAATGGAAAAGAGCACCAAAATTAGGGAGCTCAGGAATTTTTACAAGATATTTAACAAAATTTTCTACAATTAACAAGTCATTTTTAAAGCAGATTTGCTGCTCTGGTGCAAGTCATTCCATGGATAAAAAATACATTACAAATTATAAATTATAAATTATTTTTTTTGCTTTGATGAAACACAGATGGCTCCGTCTGTCAGTTCTTAAACACATTAGACTTTTGGCAAAGCACACAGATAACAACAGAGTCTGCCGACAAAAAATTAATGTACAGTCATGGCCAAAATGTTTGAGAATGACACCAAAATTATATTTTCACATGATCTGCTGCCCTCTGGTTTTTATTAGTGTTTGTCTGATGTCTATATCACACACAGAAATATAATTGCAATCATATTATGAGCACCAATAGGTTATATTGACTGTGAGTGAGCCGATTCCCTTGGCTGAAAAGCAACCCCACACATGAATGGTTTCAGGATGCTTTACAGTTGGCATGAGACAAGACAGGTGGTAGCGCTCACCTCTTCTTCTCCGAATAAGCTGTTTTCCAGATGTTCCAAACAATCAAAAAGGGCATTCATCAGAGAAAATGACTTTGCCCCAGTCCTCAGCAGTCCACTCCTTGTACCTTTTGCAGAATATCAGTCGGTCCCTGATGTTTTTCTGGAGAGAAGTGGCTTCTTTGCTGCCCTCCTTGAAATCAGCCCTTGCTCAAAGAGTCTCCGCCTCACAGTGCATGCAGAAGCACTCACACCAGCCTGCTGCCATTCCCGAGCAAGCTCGGCACTGCTGGTAGTCCGATCCTGCAGCTGAAACAGTTTTAAGATAGGGTCCTGGCGCTTGCTGGTCTTTCTTGGGCGCCCTGGAGCCTTTTTGACAACAATGGAAGCCCTCTCCTTGAAGTTCTTGATGATGTGATAGATTGTTGACTGAGGTGCAATCTTTGTAGCTGCGATACTCTTCCCTGTTAGGCCATTTTTGTGCAGTGCAATGATGGCTGCACGTGTTTTTTTTAGAGATAACCATGGTTAACTGAAGAGAAACAATGATACCAAGCACCAGCCTCCTTTTAAAGTGTCCAGTGATGTCATTCTTACTTAATCATGACTGATTGATCGCCAGCCCTGTCCTCATCAACACCCACACCTGTGTTAATGGATCAATCACTAAAACGATGTTAGCTGCTCCTATTAAGACAGGACTGCAGTGATGTTGAAATGTGTTTTGGGGGATAAAGTTCTTTTTCTGGGCAAATACTTTGCAAGTACAGTAATTGCTGTTAAGCTGATCACTCTGACATTCAGGAGTATATGCAAATTGCCATTAGAAAAAATGAAGCAGTAGACTTTGGAAAAATTAATATTTGTCTCATTCTCAAAATTTTTGTCCATGACTGAATATGGGCAGCTCTAACATGGTATTTTCAATGCTTTCATGGAGTTAACAATAGATTACTAATATTATAAGAAAGTATTTCTGTCAAGAAATCAGTGTTATAAAAACAGAAATGTCCAGAATTTAAAAGTGACAGATGTCTCTCACCCATTACTGCTGCACTATATTACATTTATTGCTTTGAATATATATGTAATGGTGATGCTGTAATGAAGTGTGAAATGTCTGCTCTATGTCTGTAGCAATAAACAATTTCTTTAATATACAACACATACAAGATTTTCTTATCTAAAAGATGTTCCAGAAGGTTAATCTTATCCAGTCAAGCAGTGATTTAAACTTGCTTATGAGAAAAGTAGTGACCGTTGACTTGTAGAACACAAAACGTAATAACAATGATGCTTCTCGTCCGTTGAATATAATTTACACAGATGTACTGAATACTAAATGTAAATTTGGCCTTCTGCTTTCTATGCTATTTTTTCTAAGTTCTTACATATTTTATTTTACACTGATAGCTAGCTCTCTGTGAATAGTGAAAAGCTAGCTTATCAAAAAAAAGAGCAATAGAAAAAGCAATGGGCAAAGTGTGGCATTCCACCAGGCTATAAGATATATACATATTTTTCTGATCCAACTGAACTAACTAAATTAAAGGACTCACATCTCTTGATGACTTTAAAAGATTTTGTCTTTTATTAGACAAATGTAAAACCTCCAACACTTTTTAAGTATCTACATAAGTAACCCTGAATAAGGGCAGAGACTTGTCTGTGGAACACAGCGCAATGCACGGAGTGGTCCTGTGCCTCTCCTGACGTGATGTATTTCTATGCAGCTGTCACGCTCAGGTCAGGAGAGCCAACGGTCAGTCCAAGGATTCCAATGCGATCCTCGCACAATAAATACGGCCATCTGTCTGTCCCCTATGAGGAGTTATCAGGACTTTCACACACAGAAAACATTGCATAGCACTTGGACCAGTGTTAATTTGTGGGGCAGCTCACCATATGTTTTCTCCGACATATTCTACTTGTGTGTAAAATCACAGCATGCTGCGATTCTCACTGAGACTTGGCCGAGACTCGCCAATGCAATCCTGTGTGTGCGAGAAAAAAATCACATAGCACTCGGACCATGCTTTGAAAAGCAGGCAAATCATGTGCCGCATACAGTAAAATCACACTGACAGGATAGAATAGAATAGATATAATAGATATACGTATACACATAGAATACATAGATATATAGATGTCAGTGGCGCACACACACACACATATATATATATACATACAGTGGGGCAAAAAAGTATTTAGTCAGTCAGCAATAGTGCAAGTTCCACCACTTAAAAAGATGAGAGGCGTCTGTAATTTACGTCATATTATGGTGGAAAATAAGTATTTGGTCAGAAACAAACAATCAAGATTTCTGGCTCTCACAGACCTGTAACTTCTTCTTTAAGAGTCTCCTCTTTCCTCCACTCATTACCTGTAGTAATGGCACCTGTTTAAACTTGTTATCAGTATAAAAAGACACATGTGCACACCCTCAAACAGTCTGACTCCAAACTCCACTATGGTGAAGACCAAAGAGCTGTCAAAGGACACCAGAAACAAAATTGTAGCCCTGCACCAGGCTGGGAAGACTGAATCTGCAATAGCCAACCAGCCTTGGAGTGAAGAAATCAACAGTGGGAGCAATAATTAGGAAATGGAAGACATACAAGACCACTGATAATCTCCCTCAATCTGGGGCTCCACGCAAAATCCCACCCCGTGGGGTCAGAATGATCACAAGAACGGTGAGCAAAAATCCAAGAACCACGCGGGGGGACCTAGTGAATGAACTGCAGAGAGCTGGGACCAATGTAACAAGGCCTACCATAAGTAACACACTACGCCACCATGGACTCAGATCCTGCAGTGCCAGACGTGTCCCACTGCTTAAGCCAGTACATGTCCGGGCCCGTCTGAAGTTTGCTAGAGAGCATTTTGATGATCCAGAGGAGTTTTGGGAGAATGTCCTATGGTCTGATGAAATTGTTTGGTAGAAACACAACTTGTCGTGTTTGGAGGAAAAAGAATACTGAGTTGCATCCATCAAACACCATACCTACTGTAAAGCATGGTGGTGGAAACATCATGCTTTGGGGCTGTTTCTCTGCAAAGGGGCCAGGATGACTGATCCGGGTACATGAAAGAATGAATGGGGCCATGTATCGTGAGATTTTGAGTGCAAACCTCCTTCCATCAGCAAGGGCATTGAAGATGAAACGTGGCTGGGTCTTTCAACATGACAATGATCCAAAGCACACCGCCAGGGCAACGAAGGAGTGGCTTCGTAAGAAGCATTTCAAGGTCCTGGAGTGGCCTAGCCAGTCTCCAGATCTCAACCCTATAGAAAACCTTTGGAGGGAGTTGAAAGTCTGTGTTGCCAAGCGAAAAGCCAAAAACATCACTGCTCTAGAGGAGATCTGCATAGAGGAATGGGCCAACATACCAACAACAGTGTGTGGCCACCTTGTGAAGACTTACAGAAAACGTTTGACCTCTGTCATTGCCAACAAAGGATATATTACAAAGTATTGAGATGAAATTTTGTTTCTGACCAAACACTTATTTTCCACGATAATATGCAAATAAAATGTTAAAAAAACAGACAATGTGATTTTCTGGATTTTTTTTTCTCAGTTTGTCTCCCATAGTTGAGGTCTACCTATGATGTAAATTACAGACGCCTCTCATCTTTTTAAGTGGTGGAACTTGCACTATTGCTGACTGACTAAATACTTTTTTGCCCCACTGTATATCGATCGATCGATAGATAGAAGAAGAGACGGTAATTCACCTGCCGTGTTCTGCAAAATCACTGCAGGAGCCGACAGGATAGAAGAGATGTATTACACACAGTAAATACAAATAGAATAGGTAGATACAGTATATAGATGTAAGCGACAAACACAATTAGTACAGTGTGTGTGGAAATTACTGGACATTTATTTAATTAACCCCTTCATGATCTTGGGATTTTCTGTTTTTCCGTGCTTGTTTTTCACTCCCCTCCTTCCCAGAGCCATAACTTTTTATTTTTCCATCAATATTGGTTTTACCATGACGTGTACTAGAAAATTGGAAAAAAATTCCAAGTGCGGTGAAATTGCAAAAAAAAGTGCAATCCCATGCGTGTTTTTTGTTTGGCTTTTAGCTAGGTTCACTAAATACTAAAACTGACATGCCATTATGATTCTCCAGGTCATTACAAGTTGATAGACACCAAACATGTCTAGGCTATTTTTTATCTAAGTGGTGGAAAAAAATTCCAAACTTTGCAAAAAAAAAAGCGATGTTTTCCGATACCCGTTGCGTCTCCAATTTTGTGATCTGGGGTCGAGTGAGGGCTTATTTTTTGCATGCAGATACAATCTTTTGATCGCCCATTATTGCATTTTTATGCAATGTCGCGGCGACAAAAAAAAAGTAATTTTGGCGTTTCAAATTTTTTTCTCGCTATGCCTTTTAGCGATCAGGTTAATCCTTTTTATAATTGATAGATCGGGCGAATCTGAACGCAGTGATACCAAATATGTGTAAGTTTGCTTTTATTTTTATTGTTTTATTTTTAATGGGGCGAAAGGGGGGTGATTTAAACTTTTATTTTTTTTATTTATTTCATTTTTTTTTATACATTTTTTTTTACTTTTGCCATGCTTCAATAGCCTCCATGGGAGGCTAGAAGTTGGCATAGCCTGATTGGCTCTGCTACATAGCAGCGATCATCAGATCGCTCCTATGTAGCTTAATTACAGGCTTGCTATGAGCGCCAACCACAGGGTGGCGCTCACAGCAAGCCAGCATCAGCAACCATAGAGGTCTCAAGCAGACCTCTGGTTGCTATGCCGACGCATCGCTGACCCCCGGTCATGTAACGGGGTCGGCGATGCGCGCATTTCTGGCCACGCGGCCGGAAGTGGTAGTTAAGTGCCGCTGTCAGCAGCATTTAACTAGTTAATAGCGGCGGGTGGATCGCAATTACACTCGCTGCTATTGCGCGCACATGTCAGCTGTTCAAAACAGCTGACATGTCGCGGCTTTGATGTGGGCTCACCGCCGGAGCCCACATCAAAGCATGGGATCTGTCCTCGGACGTACTATCCCATCCGAGGTCAGAAAGGAGTTTTAATGAAAGGATATTTTTGAAAAAAATGGAGCAATTTTCATAACCAGCAGAAGGAAAGCTGATGGCTTGGGGCAGATGTTTATATCTATTCTATCTATTCCAGTCCAAGTTGTCAGTGATTTTACCATATGCGCATATGAATTGCTGGGTTTTATTCTATCTATCTATCTATCTATCTATCTATCTATCTATCTATCTATCTATCTATCTATCTATCTATCTATCTATCTATCTATATGTCACTGACATCAATATATCTATCTTTTCTATTTGTATATATCTATTCTATCTGTTCTTTCCTATTGGGGCCTGCTGTGATTTTGGATCACCCCCAGGCACAGGGCAATGGGGTACTCGGTACCGGGTCCTTCGGTCCCTTCTGTCTGGGGATGTTACGGTGGCCCGACCCGGTCCGTGGCCCTGCTAAGGGGCGCCCAATTAAATGAGATGTAAGTTTGTCAAGTGTTCGTGACGCCACCTGTGGTATTCGGTCAGGGTGACCGACGCTGCTTAGGGGCCCACTGGGGTGATGTTATGGCAGCTAGATGGAATACCTTCCCACAGGGGAAGTGTTTCCCCAGGGCTTCCTAGTAGTGTGGATGTTGATGGTGGGTGATGCGAGACGCGGTGAATAATGAGGACACAGTGGGTGCAGTCTCTTTACCTTTACTGGAGGCTTCAGCATCCACAGTCCGGGGTGCCAGGTTAGAGGGTCGGCAGAGTCCGGCCGGTCTGATGGCAATTCCAGAGTCCCCTGAGCCAGGTGGAAATCAGTAGCCTTCCCTTTGCGCACAGTAACGTGGTAGGTCCCTACTTGCATTAGCTCCTAATAGGGTCCTCACTCTTGTTACTCTCCTCCTGTCCCCCAGATGGATAGGACAAAACCCGCATGACGGTGGTGGCCTGAGGCTATTTTATAGGGACCCTAGTGTCGCTCCTCCTCTGCGTTGCCACCTTGTCTGCTTAGGCTCTTAGGTCGGACAGCCAGCTTGGAACCGACTGCCCTGCCGGTCTCTGAAGTAAAGCATAGAGTCTATTACTCCCTCGGTGCTCCGGCCACCGGTACTGCGCTTCAGGGGGAGGCAGCCTGCTTCTAGCTGGTCTCCCACTGATTTGTTACTCCTGTTGCTACGACTTCGTTTCTCACTCACTACGACACGTTTCCCTTCTTGTCCTTTCCTAGGAGGCTGCCGCAATCAGGTGCAGGCGCAGCTCCTTGTGTCTTCTGTCCTCCTCCTCAGACCGTAGTCTGGATCTGACTGGGCCTTGCTCCAGCCAGCTCGGCCTGGAGACCTTCCTCGCTAGTCTCCAGCCAGGAACTCCTCTCTCCTCCAACTCCCAACTCCTTCTCCCTCACTTCCTATCCAACCCACCAGTTTTACCCTAATGTGAGGAGTGGCCTAGTAGATAGCACCCTTAGCTCCCCCTGGTGGACTGCAGTGTGAAATGTGTGTGTGGCTGTGATACCTGGCAGGGTTTAACTCCTTTGGTGCCATCAGACGTAACATCACCCCCCCTGGTGGGAGAGCAACATCACTGCAACGAACAGGACTCTGGGGCGCTGCACTCCCCCCATTAACTCCAGCACTCCCGGGCTGGGAAAAGAACACAACAATTACAGGTTACCAAAAGACATGCAAAATTTTTGAAATGCTTTAAAACAAATTAATTTAACAGTGCTTCCCTTTATGGGAGGTGAGAACACTTGAACGCTGCAGACAAGAACATATTTACATTGTGCGCGCAACTTTTAAAGGCAAGTAAAAGAACAATTACTATCTATCTATGAAACATAATTACCCTTACAGGTACTCTACGCTGCTAAGTACAATTACCCTCTAAGGGTGTACTATCATTAACCCTTAAGTGCAAATCAACGTTTTCTTTATCTTTCTTCTTCATATGCAGGACTATCTGTCTACCCCTACGGGCCTACTGCATCTCTCTCTTAAAAACCTCAAGTTTATTTAAAGTACATCACTAAACATTCTATCCTTTACTAACTTTCTAGCTACTGTGAGGCTGTGGCCTCTGATGCAGCTAGGGGGCGGATGAGAGTCACGGATTTCCGGTCCGGGTTTTCCAGGTAGCTTAAGGCCAAAGGTTTGTGTGTGTTTAAAAGCCCTGCAGTAAGGGGTATGTGTGTGCCAGGTGTCTGGCCAGGTGAGGCCAGGTGTGCGAGGGGCACGTCAGTGTCAGTCTGTTGTGTGCAGGTCTGCAGAGTGCATGGAGGCCAGCAGAGCCAGCACCCAGAGCAGCTGATAGCCTGGCACCCGCAGCGTACACTGAGATGCAAGTCGCCCATGGTACTGGTCTCGGATGTGGACAGTCCTGTGCCCGGAGGTGGATATCCTGTGCCCGTAGGAGTCGGATGTGGATAGTCCTGTGCCCGGAGGTGAATGTCCTGTACCCGAAGGAGGACTAGCATGTGCAATGATTGCAAACAGGTGGATATGGCGCCCGGCTGCTATCCGGAGGATATCCTGAACTGTGTGAGTAATGAGTCTGTAAGAGACTGTGAGACAGCGATGCAGGACACCCACGAGAACTAGTCAGAGGAGGGCTGGCGTGTGTAGTGTCTGCAACATATGAGGCTGTGTGTACGGAGACGTATAGAGACTGTGAGATGGCATGCGGACGCCCAGGGAAACTGGACAAGGGAAGTCTGGCCTGTTTAGGGACCGCAAATCTAAAGCCATGTGATATGCATTACTTTGAACTGGTGTAAACTGATCACTGAAGTTATATGCATTTATGTGAAGTGGACTTTAATGCTGTGAAGAAACACATTAAAAGAGACTTTTGTGTTTAAATTTGTGGGTCACTGCTTCTTCACTGCGTACGATGCTGCTGCAGCTTTACATATGGTGGAGAATGCGAGGGGCAGTGTGAACTGAGGCATACCCCAAAGCATGCTGCATAGCATTGTGCAAAGTCGGCTGGAATTTTTTTTTTCTTCTCAAGAGAGCTTGCTGTGGCTCGGCGGGGCCATGAAGATTGAAGGCTTCTGGCAGTAACTCGGTGGGGTTACAAAGATTTGCTGTGGATCGGCGGGTCCACGAATTCTGCGCAGCAGGAGCTGCAGTTCTGGCAGCAGCAGCTAGAGGTGCTGCAGTTGCAGCAGAGAATGTGTATATGTACTGTTTTGGGCGTAGAACCTGAAAATATTGAGATACCTGCCATAGGGGTCGCCAAATTAGGGTCAGAGTGTAATCCCGATAGGCTTTCCCCTAGAGGTATTGGCAGGAGAAACTGAAAATGTTGTTTTGGGCAGAGATGTCACAGGGTCATACCGATGCCTCATTATCTCGTGCCAATACGGGGTAACAAGTGTTCAACCCCACAGGTATGAACAAGGGGGGAGGATATGTGAGGCTGTGGCCTCTGATACAGCTAGGGGGCGCTGTTTGTTCTCCAAGAATGTGCATGCAGACGGATGAAGTCCATAGGTGTGCATGAGAGTCACGGATTTCCGGTCCGGGTTTTCCAGGTGGCTGAAGGCCAAAGGTTTGTGTGTGTTTAAAAGCCCTGCAGTAAGGGGTATGTGTGTGTCAGGTGTCTGACCAGGTGAGGCCAGGTGTGCGAGGGGCACGTCAGTGTCAGTCTGGTGTGTGCTGGTCTGCAGAGTGCATGGAGGCCAGCAGAGCCAGCACCCAGGGCAGCTGACAGCCTGGCACCCGCAGCGTACACAGAGATGCAAGTCGTCCATGGTACTGGTCTCGGATGTGGACAGTCCTGTGCCCGGAGGTGGATATCCTGTGCCCGTAGGAGTCGGATGTGGATAGTCCTGTGCCCGGAGGTGGATGTCTTGTACCTGAAAGAGGACTAGCATGTGCAATGATTGCAAACAGGTGGATATGGCGCCCGGCTGCTATCCGGAGGATATCCTGAACTGTGTACAACTGTGTGAGTAATGAGTCTGTAAGAGACTGTGATACAGTGATGCAAGACACCCACGAGAACTAGTCAGAGGAGGGCTGGCTTGTGTAGTGTCTGCAACATATGAGGCTGTGTGTACGGAGACGTATAGAGACTGTGAGATGGTGTGCGGTCGCCCAGGGAAACTGGACAAGGGAAGTCTGGTCTGTTTAGGGACCACAAATCTAAAGCCATGTGATATGCATTACTTTGAACTGGTGTAAACTGATCACTGAAGTTATATGCATTTATGTGAAGTGGACTTTAATGCTGTGAAGAAACACATTAAAAGAGACTTTTGTGTTTGAATTTGTGGGTCACTGCTTCTTCACTGCGTACGATGCTGCTGCAGCTTTACACTACATACTATCTGCCATGTAAACATTATTAAGGTGCGACAACCGAACATTCCCTTTAAGAGGGAAACTAGTCTTTTCTGAGGTAGTGCAAAGAATCAACAAGTCAGTAATCAACTTTAAGACCATAGAAACTTTCACGTCGTCATCAGGAACAGTTTCTTTGCAAAGTCTTCTTTCTTTGTAAAACCAGTAGAGAGCACCTTTAAGAAGGTGCAAACTATTTACAGGAACAGTTTGTGAATCATTCACCGTCCATGATTCGGTAGTCTCTTGATAACCGTAAAACTTGTGCAAAAAAAAAACTTAGAAACAATAGGGATCCCGGGTAAACAAAGGGATGCCTTTAAAAGTTAACCCTGAACGGGTTTAAGCAGCAAAAGAGCAGGAGAACAAACAGTTAACTACATACATTTTTGGGGGTTTTGAGGTTTATTGCTGTAACTCAGGGGGTAGCAATGGTCAAGGTAGCCCGGCCGGATACTGGCGGCTACCAGGTGCTACATAGGGGGCTCCCTCACTCCAGATGGGGGTTTGATGGCTTTGCATATCTTTTTTCTCATCAATGTGCAGCACAGCACAGTCGGTGGCCACGGTAAAGTCATTCTCCGAAATGGGGTCAGTAGCTGTGGCAGGAGCAGTTGCTGGAGTGGGGCTCGGTCACCGGGGCAGGGTTGTTCCTCATACCTGCTTCAGATGCGGTCCCTCCGGTGCTGATCTGCTCTGTTTCTGCTGGGGTCTTGAACGCTGGTTGCAGGGCCTTGCACTGCAGCGCTGTCATCTCCGTTTGCAGCATCTCTCTTTCTGGCAGGGTCTTGCTTTCTGGCTTCGAAGCGCTGGGACTTCTTTCTTGCTCCGGACCAGATGAGGCTGCCGACAGACGTCTGGTGAGGCTCCTGATGGAGGTCTTCTTCCACCCGGCCACAGCTTCCAGCTCCTGGCGCACGAGCTGACAGGTGCGTTCTTTCTCTTTCTTCCGCAGGAGGTCCGGATTCATCGTCGGTGAAGGGTGCAGTTCTTGCAGGCCCTAGCTGGGAGAGTCCTCGTGCTCCATCCCATGCTCTGGGATCCGCTCACCTCCCTCCGCCATGTTGGTTTTTGGCACCTCCTCCTTCCTCACATCACAGTCTTGGCAGAGGGCAGGCATATTTTTCGCGCCGCTCTGCTGGACCTGCCCACGATGGCACGCCCTTCTTCTTCTCCGGCGCTCCTCGTGGCGCTGTAATGGTGGCAATTTTGGCAGGAATTTTTGGTGAAAAATGGCAATACACAGTTCAAGCACAATTCTGACACAGATCTAAGGCACACATGACACGATTCTTCAGGCTTACGTACATCCTGTTCGTGACGCCAAAGTTGGATCACCCCCAGGCGCAGGGCAATGGGGTACTCGGTACCGAGTCCTTCGGTCCCTTCTGTCTGGGGATGTTACGGTGGCCCGACCCGGTCCGTGGCCCTGCTAAGGGGCGCCCAATTAAAGGAGATGTAAGTTTGTCAAGTGTTCGTGACGCCACCTGTGGTATTCGGTCAGGGTGACCGACGCTGCTTAGGGGTCCACTGGGGTGATGTTATGGCAGCTAGATGGAATACCTTCCCACAGGGGAAGTGTTTCCCCAGGGCTTCCCAGTAGTGTAGATGTTGATGGTGGGTGATGCGAGACGCAGTGAATAACGAGGGTGCAGTCTCTTTACCTTTACTGGAGGCTTCAGCATCCAGAGTACGGGGTACCAGGTTACAGGGTCGGCAGAGTCCGGCCGGTCTGATGGCAATTCCAGAGTCCCCTGAGCCAGGTGGAAATCAGTAGCCTTCCCTTTGCGCACAGTAACGTAGTAGGTCCCTACTTGCATTAGCTCCTAATAGGGTCCTCACTCTTGTTACTCTCCTCCTGTCCCCCAGATGGATAGGACAAAACCCGTATGACGGTGGTGGCCTGAGGCTATTTTATAGGGACCCTAGTGTCGCCCCTCCTCTGCGTTGCCACCTTGTCTGCTTAGGCTCTTAGGTCGGACAGCCAGCTTGGAACCGACTGCCCTGCCGGTCTCTGAAGTAAAGCATAGAGTCTATTACTCTCTCGATGCTCCGGCCACCGGTACTGCGCTTCAGGGGGAGGCAGCCTGCTTCTAGCTGGTCTCCCACTGATTTGTTACTCCTGTTGCTACGACTTCGTTTCTCACTCACTACGACACGTTTCCCTTCTTGTCCTTTCCTAGGAGGCTGCCGCAATCAGGTGCAGGCGCAGCTCCTTGTGCCTTCTGTCCTCCTCCTCAGACCGTAGTCTGGATCTGACTGGGCCTTGCTCCAGCCAGCTCGGCCTGGAGACCTTCCTCGCTAGTCTCCAGCTCAAAAGTTTACGTACCTCAGCAGAATGTTTGCTTTATTGGCCTTTTTTCAGAGAATATGAAATATAACACTAAAACTTTTTCTACACTCATGGTTAGTGGTTGGGTGAAGCCATTTCTTGTCAAACTACTGTGTTTTCTCTTTTTAAATCATAATGACAACCCAAAACATCCAAATGACCTGATCAAAAGTTCACATATCACATTTCTTAATTCCGTGTAATGCCCTTTCTAACATAAATGACAGCTTGAAGTCTTTTGTGGTAGTTGTGGATGAGGTTCTTTATTCTCAGATGGTAAAGCTACCTACTCCAGCAAAAGAAGGTTCTGCTGATTATGTCATCATCACCATTCACCTTGTTTGTTGATTCCTCAAAGTTTCGAAGAACCCCACAGATGTCAGACATCCATGTCCATTTGTTGGTTATTATGAACAGAGGCTGACTGGAATAAAGAGGGGCATGTTGTAGCTGGTATTTAACTACTGCCCTCTGCTACTTACAATGCCTTGCCAACATATGTTATTTGGAACTCCAGGGCGTGCTCACATTGCAAACCACTTGGTGAGGTAGCACTTGTAAGTGCTGCGGCAACACTGCCAGGCTAGCGGCAGCTGTAGGTGACTTGCAAAAATGGGCGCACATACTGCATACCTTCATATGTAGCTCTGTGTAAGTTTTCAGAAAGCACTGAAACACAAAGTTTAGCACAAGGCAAATGTGTGCAAGATTGCCAAGCTTCAGAGCCGCCACCAGGTTACGGCCATTATCACAAACGACCATGCCTGGTTGTAAGTGTAGCGGTGAGAGCTACAAATCTGTCTGGTCTGTTAGAAATTTCAATAGCTTTGTGGCTGCGTACTGTTATCATCTAAAGAAATGAATTTCAGCAGAGCCTATTGCTGCTTCACCGAGGCAGTGCTGAAGTGCTTCCAGATCGTGACTGATATGGACAACATTTCAGAGATGGAGGATAACGAGGAAGAGGGGTTTCAGGAACTGGTGTAGGAGGTGAGGGAAATCCTGTTGGAATTAAGACCCTAAATTTTAGGCGTCTACAGAATGTGTGCCGTCCCAGGGTCTGACTTGTTCCTGGCTTCCACAGGGTTCACCCAGTGTTCCATGAGGAAAATATAGAGTCCTTGACCAACACCACTTGTCCACATGTCAGTAGTAAAGTGGACCTTCCCAGTAACTGCATTGGTAAGGGCACAGCTGATGGTATTGAACACCTGCCTGTGTAAGGCAGGGACGGCACAACAACAGAATTAGTGGCATCTGGGGACAGAGTACCAAGGGACGGCTGCTGCCATGAAGTTGCAGAAAGCCTCAACATCCACAAGCCTAAACAGCAACATTTCCATGGCAACCAGTCTGGAAGTGTGGCCATTTAGTGGGCAAGTGGGTGGCTGTGTATTTTCACTTGTGTTCTGAGGCCTGGGGTAGGGAAAGCTAAAATGCTACACTGACACAGGGAAGTTGATGAGGTTGCTGATAGTACTTGTGAATGTCCATCAACAGGTACAGTGCGGGAGGCATCAGTGTATGTGACCTGGACAGGGGATTGGCGATCATGTAGCACAGATGAAACGGCAGTGGTGTCACTCGCAGACACTAATTGTGCACCTCTGACTACCCCACTGCCTCTGCCTGACTGTTGCAGTGCTGCAGATCCTGCCCCTCTGTGCAGCTGGCCTCAATCTGCATGGAACCTTTCAAGGTTGGGTCCATGAATTCATAGTCCAACACTTCATCTTACACTCCCACACTTTGGTCCTCCTGACTTGTTGACTTAACAACATCACATTTTGGCAACTGTCATAGAAAACATTAAGATCCATAACACAGCTCCAGTGAGGGGGCATTCACCCTCCTCCTGTCACACAGAATCGCAGTAGGAGAAAGAACTTACCATCTACAACCATCCTGTGGAAACACAGGAGGTCGGAGGGTGCCCTGGTCCGCTAGGAATAACCGCATGGACCACAGATCATTCACCAAATACCCGCTCTCCCTTTAACATGGTTACAACGCTACTGAGACAACACAGGGTGAGGGTAAAACAGTAAGGCAATGCTTTATTGAGCCACAAAACAGGCAGATAACACATAGAACAGTTTCAGCAAAATACTCCAAGATAGTCTCACCCTTCCACTGACTCTAATGGCTGCTGTTACTTCAGAGCTTAGAGGGTCGACTACCCCACCTGTGGCACACACAGAGGGAAAGTAACAACAAACTTAGGAAAATGACAGTCCATTCAGATACAAGGCCAGTTGACCCGAGGGAATACAGCCTGGTTTCTCCAAACATCTCCCTGGAGCCAGGCAACCAGCGGGTCCCAATCCTGTCTTTCTCCAAATGTATCCATGGTTCAGTGATGGTCAATGGAGCAGAGCTGTATTCTTCCAACTGGGGCCGAGTTCCCCTAGGTTGTTGCCTGCAGAATGATAGATCCGTGTCCGTCGTGATGGAGCCATGATGTTTTGGCAGCAGTCCTGTAGGGTCACCTGAATGTTTGGATGTCTTGGCAGAGTCTCTGGCTGTCTCACTCTGTCTCACTGTCTCTCTATAGAGGCTCTTTTTATACTTAATATGTGTCTTTAATTCTGTATTGACATAAAGGGTAAGAATAGAGAGGAAATCAAGGAGCATTATTTGATCATTTAGTCTATTTGCATAGGTTTTCCTCCTCTGTTTTCAAAGTCACCAAACTATCTGGCCCAACACAATGCATAATTAACATATCAGTAAACATCACTAGTTTTCAAGGAAAAGAGCACAATATGCTATAAGAAATTTCAATATCACAGACTTATATAAGCAAAAGTCTGTTTTCTTGACCAACACATAAATTCAAAAGTCAACATACAGATAGCAGCCTATTCTTTCTGGCTTGCTAAAAATAGTAATCTGGTTAATTAAGATACAATACACAGTTGACATAGGGAAATGAGAAAATTATGTAAAGCTGAGAAGTGACAAAACTAAATAAAAAAAATACAGAGTACAGGGAATTAAACACAAAATATTCTTTCTGAGGTCCAGATAACAAAGGGACAGGTATGAAGATATTGTGAATGTTGGGAATATCATAATTTTCTGAAACTGAAGCCACATACCATAACCAGCCCTCTTATAAGTCATCAAGGTAAGGTTTGTGAGTGTAACGTAGGTGCTGGTAAAAGCACAAGGAAAATTATGATCTGTGTTCAATGCTAAGGAAGATACATATCTCTGTAGGCTTGATCCACATTAACCAGACGTTTTCAATCGGATAGCTTACATCATCTAAGCTGAGCCATCTCTGTGACCAGCATAGTAAGTTTCTCTGTTAATCCATTTAAATTTATGTAATTATATATACTGAATTGTTTTGTCCCCTGTGTAAAATCTTTTGTATATTTTTATAAACTAAACACTGCCTATCGTTCTGGATTAAATATAAAATGCAATAGTTCTGTTCTTTTTGTCCTGTAAACCACGTTCCAGAAAGCTATACGCCATAGGTTTTAGCATCAAGGCCTTTAAGGCAATATATACCCAGAGGATAGGCCTGTTATGCTAACTTTCCTTATTACAGCAACTCTTCCTATCCTGTGTCCAGGGTACAATGTGGCGAGCATCGCGTCACTTGGTCTTAAATACTGTAGACCCGATGATGTAATGTGGCCTGCCAATCACAGTAATGCCAGTAACCAACATGGCTATGGCATCACCTTGATTGGCAAGCAATTCTCCCATGTTTACTGGCTGAAAAACAGCTGCAAGACATGTTGGGCGGGTACTTGAGCATGTGCAAGAGCACCAGGGATATTGGAATGAGTACTGACCGTGCCTGAGCACACCGATGCTCGATCGAGTATGGAGCAGTGGCGAGCATGCTCGCTCATCAATATTTAAGATACAAGTAAGATAATAATCAGACATATATTTGTTTGGCAGAGTATTTTGACCATATCATTTTTATATATAGTTTCCAACTCATACTTGCATAAACTTGATAATTTTTTGTTTGAAGCATAACAGGTGATGTGTATTTGTGTATGAGTGTATGAGGGAGGATGTGGCCTGATGATATCAACATCCTTTTTGAAGTTATGCATAATTATTAGACACAAACAGCTTTTTTTCCTGAAAAGTCAAAAACGGTTAAGTCTTATAAAGTGATACAGCCCTATTGAAATTGCTAAGCTCAGAGACATCAATAGTTCTGTTGCAAAATGTCAACAGGGTTGCAAAACACTTGTTGAGAAAAAAAGGCGCAAAATAACTGCTAAAGGCTTGAGAAGTCTCAAGCATAAAGCAACCAGGAACCCATTATCCTTCAGTGCTGCCTTATTCCAGAACTACAACCCTCCTGGAGTGCCAAGAAGTAAGAAGTTCCCACTACAGCTATTTGGTAAGCTCTATTAGCAAGCCAAATAAGGAGGGATCTGATGATATTCACTCATGTGTCTACACTTGATGGACCAGATGAATGGGCACTTAGTTGGATCAGCAACAGGCACAGACCTCCACGTCAACTCAGACGGCAGCAAGGTGGAGTAGGGGAGCTACTATTGAAAATTAGTTAGCTGGGCCTTTTCAGGTTGAAGATGGACTGCAAAAAAATCCCAAACTTATTAACAATTTTTAGAAGGCACTTTCTTCACACACTGCTCAGGAAAAAGTCTGCATCTTTCAAGAAAATCGTGAACCATAGAGACATGTAAATGGTAGGTTATTTTTAACCAAAATATTTTTATTTTGGCATTGTGATTATTCACATTGTATTTGCATGCTTCTTTTTCCCCTCCCCAGTTATTGTAAGAAATTCCTTAAGAAAAAAAAATACCATAGAAAAAAAAGAAAAGCATGGACCAGAACAATCATGTATTAAAGTACTCCACTGCTTGGCTAGACAGCAAATGTTGTAAAAATGAAGAATACTTGTGGCGTTCTCATGTGGTGTATGGCTGAGGGTTGTACTCCTGACATGGTATGATGTATCTTACGGTGGCCAAGCTTTCTGCCAGGAGAATGTCATAATCCAATTCTGAGGTTGTGTTCATCTGTCTTGTCTCTGGACTGGTCATGTGGGAGTTAATCCTCTCTGCCTCACTTTGAAACCTGCTGAGCTATTTAAGTCCTCTGCAGCCTGTGGGCCATTGTCAGCTATAGTTCATGCTGCTCTGTTTGAGCTCCCGACCTGATCCCTGTAATAGTGTTCCTGTTTGCCTCTGACTGCCTGCACCCGTTTATGACTTGTTCTGACCTCTGACCTGTACTCCGACTCCGTCTTATGTCTCACGTTTTGGTTACCACGGTCCCGGTAGGTTCTGACATCTTGCTTGTCCCCCACTATTCTCTGCTCACCCCTTCTGTACCGCGCTGCTATCTCTGTGTATGACCTTGGCTTGTCTCACGTCTCTTTCATTACCTGTGACACCTGTGTAGTTGTTCAGTGTTGCTGTGCTGTGTGTACAACCTCTTTCCCTCAGCCTCCAAACCATGCGGATAGCCTGAGTCATGGTCTCCTCCAATGAGCTGGGAGGTGGATGGAAGGCCAGAGCGTCCTTCAGGTAATCCACCAGTCCACTCCTGAACAGACATCTAAGCGCGGAATCATCCTAGGGCACCTCAGTGGACCATCGGCGGAACTCGGAGCTGTACCACTCGGCTGAGTGCTCCCCCTGAACCAGACCCATAGTAGTGTCCTCTGCCAATCTGACACGGTCCGGTTCGTCATAGATAAGTCCTAGGGCCTCAAAGAGCCTATCTACTGACATGCGTTCAGGAGCAGTGAGGGGCAGTGAGGAAGCCCAAGATTGGGGACCCTGTCTAAGTAAGGAAATAATAATCCCTACCCGCAGAGTCTCATTCCCAGACGATCGAGGTCTAAGGGAAAACAATAACTTACAGCTTTCCCTGAACAGGTGAAATGTATCTTTTTCGCCAGAAAAAGTGTCAGGAAGCAGAACCAAGGGTTCGACAGAATGCAACGCAACATCTACAGACTCACCAGGTTGACTAACAGCATGGGGGGTGGTTCCCTGCATGGTCAGAACAGTCTCTGTCAGTTCTTTTTGTAAGAGAGCATGAGACGTGACAAGGGCCCAATGTTCCACCGAAAAATCCCGCACCATCTGTGTCAAACTGGGCACTTGATCCGCCAGGTTGCAAAGCGGATCCATGACCAGAGAAAAAAAAATGACAAAATCCCCTTTTAATGTCTGGTCAGCTATAATGTAATGTGCTGCTGCAGAGCAGTATGGAGCAACCTCCACCAGGGGGTGCTGGTTAAGAGAAAGAGGTTGTACACACAGTGCAGCAACACTGAACAACAACACAGGTGTCACAGGTAATGAAAGAGACGTGAGACAAGCCAATGTCATACACAGAGATAGCAGCGCGGTACAGAAGGGGCGAGCAGAGAATAGTCGGGGACAAGCAAGACGTCAGAACCTACCGGGACCGTGGTAACCAAAACGTGAGACGTAAGACGGAGTCGGAGTACAGGCCAGAGGTCAGAACAAGTCATAAGCTGACAATGGCCCACAGGCTGCAGAGGACTTAAATAGCTCAGCAGGTTTCAAAGTGAGGCAGAGAGGATTAACTCCCACATGACCAGTCTAGAGACAAGACAGATGAACACAACCTCAGAATTGGATCATGACAGAGAAGAGGTTTTCCTTCTCAAATTACACAAACACCGGAAACTCCACAATACAATTTTTGCACAGTAACTGCCTCTAGTCAGAAGATGATGATGGTGGTAGTAGTTGGTGCATTTGAGCCTCAGTCATGAAGCAGCTGAAAGAATTTAAAGCAGAAGTCATTTTACTGAAGGTAATGGGGCAAATTATTATTTACAAACAGCAGGAAACTGAGGTACATAATTACACTCACGGCTGATGATTGCTGTGTACCTGCAGACAGGCAGATCGTAGTAACCTCTGGTTTTATTAAGTCTGAATATTTCTTGTTCACCTCTGTGCTCTGTTTCTGCTCTAAAGTAATTCTTCCTCCTAGAGGTGCAATGGTAGTCTTCCTCATATGAAGACTAATAACTCCCCTTATCGTGTCAGTCCCCTTTTTAAGCAAAGCAGGCAGGGAGAAGGTAGGTAATTCCTACACCTACAAAATGGCTTTATCGTCGCAAGATGTCCGACCACCAACTGCCACTTCAAATCAAAACTATCTCACAGGACTTGGCTCCTCCCCATTCTATGTGACTGTAGAGCTGCAGTCATTGGCTGACTGCCATGAGGTGTTTTTCCAGAACCTTCTGCATATTAAAATAGAGCTGTGTCATTTGATCAAGCCTGTGAGAAGATTTACCCTTTCTGTGCTGTCTGTCCGGCAGGTCTCACAATGTATTTAAACTGCACAGTCCACATAAAAATTCACAGCATTTATATGAAAACACACTATATATCCAGTATACCATAGAAATGGCCACTTTGTGAGATACCACATGTCTCCCCTCTTGAAGTATGTCGTCCCCGACACATTCTCATCTGTAAAACAAAATGAAACAGCTTACAGGTGTACATATTCAATTAATACGATTGCTTAAAATATTCTTGGTTTTCTGAATACCTGTGAATAAACCTAGAGCTATGCAACATCTGACTGCAAAGGTAAAACAGCATGTAAAGGTAATAAAAGAGTCCTTTTTTGTCCTGAATCGGTTCATGTGTTATGGAAATTTGATTAGGATAAATCTATCCCTGTGTGTGCTGCGGCCGTTCCCAATTAGACTGAGTATTTTGAGCGCTCAAGAATAACACTGTACACCTAAGTGACAGAATAACATTCCATCAATACTGATGGTTTATTGTACATACATAGTTTTATAATTGCATATAGAAAGGTGTGGTTAGTTAATTACCATATGGTAAAGCTCCTCTGTTATTGGTTATCTAAAAATATATGGAATATTGTGATTAATGCACATATGAATGCTGATTAAGAAACTAAAGTGTAACTGTCACCTTTTCTGCAATTAGGACAAAGTTGAGATGCCTTCTCATCACTTAGCACATCCGGTGTTATTTCTCTTTTTGCCTGGAAAGCCCCAAACCGTCTGTCTGGCTTACATCAGTTTATGTCAGCCATTTTAAGCAATGGATTATAGTGTATGTATTAGCTGTGAGTGTATATAAGTGTATATGAAAGTGAGATCTATATGAAATATATATATATATATTTCCATCACAATCCTTTCTTAGATATCACTTGCCCTAATCCTAACCTCCTGTCCCAAAGTGCTGGAACTCTTTTATACTGGCGGTGAGCTGATGCATGACTAGTGCATACACCCCTCTCTGTACAGACTTTTTGCGAAAGGGCGGTCAGGAGATCTGTCCCTAATGGGGGTTTATGGAATTGTAATCATAGTCTCTTAGTCAACAGCATGTGTGGTGAGCAGTGTGTAATCTTTATCAGGTAGGTCATCTATGAGGTCAGGCTGGGCATCCACAGCATCATTCTGGCTTGGATGTATCTTCTGGTATGGGAGCTTTCTTGCAATGCGATCCGTGGATCCAAGTGGGTCTTCCCTCCAGGAGGTTGATGTCGTCAGCAGCACTTGGAAACGACCATCAAATCTGGGATCGAGTGGTATTCTCCTTATAAACTTTTTCACCAACACCCAGTCTCCTGGCTTCAAGGAGTGCGTACCAGATACTGAATCTGGATCTGGCAATGAAGAGAATACTCGAGAATGGATATTAGCAAGTTTTTTGGTCAGATTTGCAGTGGTATGATACTCCATCCATTTCAATATGATCGCTTGCAAAGTGCTCCTTGGGATGTTTAAAGTTATGTAAATCATTTTGTATCCAAATTCGGCTTTTAACTTCTCAACAGTATCACGAACCTGCCTGTTGTGTTCCTTGGTCTTCATGATGCTCTCTGTGCTTCAAACAGAACCCTGAGACTATCACAGAGCAGGTGCATTTATACAGAGACCTGATTACACACAGGTGGATTATATTTATCATCATTAGGCATTTAAGACAACATTGGATCATTCAGAGATCCACAATGAACTTCTGGAGTGAGTTTGCTGCACTGAAAGTAAAGGGGCCGAATAATATTGCACGCCCCAATTTTCAGTTTTTGATTTTCCCCCCAAAATTTAAATAACCAATAAATTTCATTGAACTTCACAATTGTGTTCCACTTGTTGTTGATTCTTCACCAAAAATTTACATTTGGTATCTTTATGTTTGAAGCATGGTATGTGGGAAAAGGTTGAAAAGTTCCAGGGAGCCGAATACTTTCGCAAGGCACTGTATAAGATTCATCCTGTGCGTGAAGCCATACTTGTGGCATCACGAACAGCCTGTGAGGAGAAGAATAACCCTTTTTGTGCTGTCTGTCAGCAGGTCTCACAATGTATTTAAAATGCACAGTCCACATAAAAATTCACAGTATTTATCTGAAAACACACTATATATCCAGTATCCCATAGAATTGTCCACTTTGTGGGATACCACACAATGACATGGCCTCTTTTCGCAGCTGATCTAAAATCCTATTGAGAACATGTGGGCCCTTCTTAAATGGGAGATTTATAGTGAAAAGAAACAGTGCACCTCTCTGAATAGTGTCTGAGAGGCTATGGTTGGTGCTACTTAAAAAATTGATGGTCAACGGGTTAGGAATCTGAAAGACTCCATGGATGGAAGGCTTATGGCTCTTAGTGAAAAGAAGTGTGGCTATATTGGTATCTGATATTTTTTTTAATGTCAGAAATGTACTTTTTTACATTTTGAGTTGTTTATTATTCTCACTTTAACAAATGAAAATAAACAACAGAGATGGAAAAATTTATGTTTTTCATTTAGTTGCTTCATAACTCTGCACACTGATAGTTGTCCAAAAATTATCTACACGTAGAAATTATCTTAAGAAATACAAAATTTTAACATTTACCTTATTAAATGTTCAGATTTCATGTTTATTAATTTTTTGGACTAATTGACAGCACAGTAGCTGTTCAATAGTAAAAACTTTTAATCAACAAAAATATAAACGGTCTGTTAATTTTGGACATAGTGTATAAAAACATTTGACTCGGTCGAGCATTCATGTGTTTTAATGAGGAAAGAGGGTAACACCATTTCTGACATATCTTGCAGCTGCTTATTTAATATGAAAACAATAATTGCTCCATCTACTGAAGTCATCTGGTGGGGGGACAGTCATACATCACCTATAGACATCAGATAGTTTACCGGTACTGAATTGTTCAGTCAATATGTCCATCGACAGTAAGGGTACCGTCACACAGTGCCATTTTGATCGCTACGACGGTACGATTCGTGACGTTCCAGCAATATCGTTATGATATCGCTGTGTCTGACACGCAGCAGCGATCAGGGATCCTGCTGAGAATCGTACGTCGTAGCAGATCGTTTGGAACATTGTCTTGTCGCTGGATCTCCCGCTGACAACGCTAGATCGGTGTGTGTGACACCGATCTAGCGATGCTTTTGCTTGTAACCAGGGTAAACATCAGGTTACTAAGCGCAGGGCCGCGCTTAGTAACCCGATGTTTACCCTGGTTACCAGCGTAAATGTAAAAAAAAACAAACAGTACATACTTACATTCCGGTGTCCGTCAGGTCCCTTGCCGTCTGCTTCCCGCACTGTGACTGCTGGCCATAAAGTGAAAGCAGAGCACAGCGGTGACGTCACCGCTGTGCTTTCACTTTACGGCCGGCAGTCAGTGAGTGCGGGAAGCAGACGGCAAGGGACAGACACCGGAATGTAAGTATGTACTGTTTTTTTTTTTTTACGCTGGTAACCAGGGTAAACATCGGGTTACTAAGCGCGGTCCTGCGCTTAGTAACCCGAAGTTTACCCTGGTTACCCGGGGACCTCGGCATCGTTGGTCGCTGGAGAGCTGTCTGTGTGACAGCTCTCCAGCGACCACACTACGACTTACCAACGATCACGGCCAGGTCGTATCGCTGGTCGTGATCCTTGGTAAATCGTATAGTGTGACGGTACCCTAAGTGCCAGTACTTGCAACCTTATTCTTTGGGATATACTGTATGTTTTGGATTACAGTATTTAACTGAATTGCCCTGTTCTTTCCTCCATGATAAAAAAAAATATTGCTGCCTTATATGCTGTGCGTTGTTAATCTTTAATTTAAATACTTGTCGGACATTTGGTCTACCTTCTTCATCTGCAGTATTTAGGGGTTCAGCTTCATTTCTTACGAATTAATAAAATATATTTTAACACATATGGATTTAGTGTGGATTTGTACATCAGGGACAACATTAATGTTTTATGCATCTGGTCCACACTGTGTGCAGAATTATTAGGCAAGTTGTATTTTGATCACATGATACTTTTCATGCATGCTGTCCTACTCCAAGCTGTTCAGACTGGAGAGCCAACTACCAATTAAGTAAATCAGGTGATCTGCATCTCTGTAATGAGGAGGGGTGTTGTCTAAAGGCATCAAAACCCTATATAAGGTGTTCTTAATTATTAGGCAACTTCCTTTCCCTTGTCAAAATGGGTCAGAAGAGAGATTTGACGGGCTCTGAAAAGTACAAAATTGTGAGATGTCTTGCAGAGGGATGCAGCAGTCTGGAAATTGCCAAACTTTTGAATCGTGATCACCGAACAATAAAGCGATTCATGGCAAATAGCCAACAGGGTCGCAAGAAGTGTGTTGGGCAAAAAAGACGCAAAATAACTGCCCATGAATTGAGGAAAACCAAGCGCGAAGCTGCCAAGATGCAATTTGCCACCAGTTTTGCCATATTTCCGAGCTGCAACATTACAGGAGTAGCAAAAAGCACAAGGTTTGCGATACTCAGGGACATGGCCAAGGTAAGGAAGGCTGAAAAACGACCACCTTTGAACAAGAAACATAAGAAAAAATAGATAATTTCTTATTAAAGGAGAATGGAAGGAAACTATCACATCTCTTGTGACTTCATGTGCTAAAAATGTAATATATATATATATATATATATATATATATATATATATGTATAGTCTATACAAAATGAATCAATAATGACTGGGCCAAGAAATATCATAAGACTGACTTTTCAAAGGTTTTATGGACTGATGAAATGAGACTGACTCTTGATGGGCCAGATGGATGGGCCAGAGGCTGGACCAGTAAAGGTCAGAGAGCTCCACTCCGACTAAGACGCCAGCAAGGTGGAGGTGAGGTACTGGTATGGGCTGGTATCATCAAAGATGAACTTGTGGGACCTTTTCAGGTTAAAGATGGAGTGAAGCTCAACTCCCAGACCTACTTCCAGTTTCTTGAAGGCGACTTCTTCAAGCAGTGGTACAGGAAGAAGTCGGTATCATTCAAGAAAAACATAATTTTCATGCAGTACAATGCTCCATCACATGCCTCCAACTACTCCACAGCGTGGCTGGCCAGTAAAGGTCTCAAAGAAGAAAAAATAATGACATGGCCCCCTTGTTCACCTGATCTGAACCACATAGAGAACCTGTGGTCCCTCATAAAATGTGAGATCTACAGGGAGGGAAAACAGTACACCTCTCGGAACAGTGTTTGGGAGGCTGTGGTGGCTGTTGCAAGCAATGTTGATCGTAAGCAAGTCAAGCAACTGACAGAATCTATGGATCGAAGGCTGTTGAGTGTCAACATAAAGAAAGGTGGCTATATTGATTACTAATTTTGGGGGGTTTTGTTTTTGCCTGTCAGAAATGTTTATTTCTAAATTTTGCTCAGTTATATTGGTTTACCTGGTGAAAATAAACAAGTGAGATGGGAATATATTTGGTTTTTATTAAGTTGCTTAATGATTCTGCACAGTAATAGTTACCTGCACAAACAGATACCCTCCTAAGATAGCCAAACCTAAAAAAAAAACCACTTCAACTTCCAAAAAATATTAAGCTTTGATATTTATGAGTCTTTTGGGTTGATTGAGAACATAGTTGTTGATCAATAATAAAAATAATCCTCTAAAATACAACTTGCGTAATAATTCTGCACACTCTGTATATAGCTCAATAGAAATCAGACTTTTGTCAATAGAGCTCGCTTTCAATAATTAAATGTTTTCAGCCACCACAAGTAGCTAAATCAGTCACTTCAGCCTCTGGCAGGAGTTTAATATCAGTTAAATTGTCGAGATACAGGTTATTTTACGACTTTGTCAAAAAATTACCATGTTATAAATCTCTCACTGTTCATTTCACACTTCTCTGGCAGACAGATATCATGCAACAGCATCTCAAGAATGGATTTCTCTCTGTACATTGAGTTTCTGCTTCTTATATGAAACTAAATCCTACCTGCATCAAAGGGTTTTCAATAATTTATCATTGTCAACTTCTAATAAACGTTTTTCTAAGAAAGGAGAGTCTTTGAGTAAGATGGCAGGCAAAATACTTTGGTATACCAAAATACGGTCAATTCCTATAAATTGTTTAGAAATAACACATGCCTGCATGCATTTCTTTTATTAAAGATACAGTGGGGCAAAAAAGTATTTAGTCAGTCAGCAATAGTGCAAGTACCACCACTTAAAAAGATGAGAGGCGTCTGTAATTTACATCATAGGTAGACCTCAACTATGGGAGACATACTGAGAAAAAAAAATCCAGAAAATCACATTGTCTGTTTTTTTATCATTTTTTTTGCATTTTATGGTGGAAAATAAGTATTTGGTCAGAAACAAACAATCAAGATTTCTGGCTCTCACAGACCTGTAACTTCTTCTTTAAGAGGCTCCTCTTTCCTCCACTCATTACCTGTAGTAATGGCACCTGTTTAAACTTGTTATCAGTATAAAAAGACACCTGTGCACACCCTCAAACAGTCTGACTCCAAACTCCACTATGGTGAAGACCAAAGAGCTGCCAAAGGACACCAGAAAAAAAAATTGTAGCCCTGCACCAGGCTGGGAAGACTGAATCTGCAATAGCCAACCAGCTTGGAGTGAAGAAATCAACAGTGGGAGCAATAATTAGAAAATGGAAGACATACAAGACCACTGATAATCTCCCTCGATCTGGGGCTCCACGCAAAATCCCACCCCGTGGGGTCAGAATGATCACAAGAACGGTGAGCAAAAATCCCAGAACCACGTGGGGGGACCTAGTGAATGAACTGCAGAGAGCTGGGACCAATCTAACAAGGTCTACCATAAGTAACACACTACACCACCATGGACTCAGATCCTGCAGTGCCAGACGTGTCCCACTGCTTAAGCCAGTACATGTCCGGGCCCGTCTGAAGTTTGCTAGAGAGCATTTGGATGATCCAGAGGAGTTTAGGGAGAATGTCCTATGGTCTGATGAAACCAAACTGGAACTGTTTGGTAGAAACACAACTTGTCGTGTTTGGAGGAAAAAGAATACTGAGTTGCATCCATCAAACACCATACCTACTGTAAAGCATGGTGGTGGAAACATCATGCTTTGGGGCTGTTTCTCTGCAAAGGGGCCAGGACGACTGATCCGGGTACATGAAAGAATGAATGGGGCCATGTATCGTGAGATTTTGAGTGCAAACCTCCTTCCATCAGCAAGGGCATTGAAGATGAAACGTGGCTGGGTCTTTCAACATGACAATGATCCAAAGCACACCGCCAGGGCAACGAAGGAGTGGCTTCGTAAGAAGCATTTCAAGGTCCTGGAGTGGCCTAGCCAGTCTCCAGATCTCAACCCTATAGAAAACCTTTGGAGGGAGTTGAATGTCCATATTGCCAAGCGAAAAGCCAAAAACATTACTGCTCTAGAGGAGATCTGCATGGAGGAATGGGCCAACATACCAACAACAGTGTGTGGCAACCTTGTGAAGACTTACAGAAAACGTTTGACCTCTGTCATTGCCAACAAAGGATATATTACAAAGTATTGAGATGAAATTTTGTTTCTGACCAAATACTTATTTTCCACCATAATATGCAAATAAAATGTTAAAAAAACAGACAATGTGATTTTCTGGATTTTTTTTTCTCAGTTTGTCTCCCATAGTTGAGGTCTACCTATGATGTAAATTACAGACGCCTCTCATCTTTTTAAGTGGTGGAACTTGCACTATTGCTGACTGACTAAATACTTTTTTGCCCCACTGTATGTTCAAAAAATGCGGGTTTTCATTTTTAGACTACTTATGTTTTGTCCTGTTTGCTTGCAATTTTGAAAATTTGATTTTGCATACAGTAGAAAAGTTATGTATATGTACTTAAAAACCATGGCATAAAATGTTCTCTTGCCAGTTCCTCTATAGCTAATCTACACTATTTTTACTTTAACTCATTTTAAATGGATAATAAGACAAATAAACAGTGTCTCGATTCCCATGTGCTGTTCATGCAATTCAGAACACTCTTATTACGGCTGCAGGCCCCTGATGTCTCCAGGCTTCCTGACGCAGAAACATTAGTGCACAAATCATGGGACACTCGCTTCTTAACAATTAGTTTTAATCTAGTTAGCATCTTGAGTTAAATTACAGCTACAGCACAGTATGTTTCCACGTTCTCTGTTTGTTGGGTCTGAGCTATTTTCTCACTGGCATCTCTGGCCCTTGGGATACTCCGTCAGGATTCACAGTTTCCATAAGTCCTGTCCCATCTCCCTCATGTGTTTCCCGATCTGACTTCCACTTGTTGGAAGGGAATAAGGCACTCTTGCCAGTGCCTAGTTCGGGCTGTTGGTTCTGGATGTTACAGGAATGTCCTTTGAAGACAGTTGCCGACATCGTCATACTGCTAATCAGTCCATAATTCTTGTGCACTCCAGCCCTCTGGCCTTGAACTCGTGCTAACAACTTAATTACCTCAGATTTAGTCTCCAGCGCTCTATCTCTGACTAAAACCAGGAAGTGCCCCACTTTTTATTGCGACCTTTCCACCTCCATTGGCAGGACTGATCCCAACCATTTAACTGTATATTAACCTGTAAACCCACTTCTTGTATCTAATGTGCCCACAACTAAACCTTTTCATTACTAACTTAATTCCTTTATCTTATGCTACACCTATGTCCTATACTTAACCCTGTATTTACCCTATGTACTACACATAAATTGCATTGTACATTAATAACAATACATTACATTAACTGCATTCATTAGTGCCTATAAAACTCTATGCATTTTCACATATCATAACAATCACAAAAATGCAGTAAAATTACACACTCTGTTATAAAAAGGGAGAGGCATATGACATCCTCTGTCACATCCTTACACAGCTAAGATGTATGCAGAGCAAGGCCCCTTTCACACATCCTGGTGATTCCTGTATTGGAAAACCCAGTACTGGTAAGATCTGTCGTCCGTGTCCAAATGACATCCATGTGTACATATCTGACATCTGTGTGATCTCTGCATCCGTGTGCTGTCCGAATTCATATGTGCACGTACTGTCAGTGTCCCACAACAATCCAGATGGTTTGGTGAGCCGTGACATTAGTGATGCAACCTTTCTCCTTGCCAGCTGGGACACACTGAGCTGAGCATGAGAACTCAACTGCTTGTGACCGGCGGTGACATCATTAAGGTTACTGCCGGTCACAGGCAACGCTTCTCACGCTCAGCTCAGTGTGTTCCGGCTGGCATGGAGAGCAGTCGCATCACTGATGTGACCGCTTACCAACCCATCCGGATCATTGTGGGACATGTTTCATTCATGGATTATTGGTGGAAAGATGAGTATAACTTTGCATTTTTATTTTTGTGGAATAAATGGGTAAAGAGGATCAGGAGTTTTTATTTCAAATAAATGACTGTGTGTTTATTTCAATTAAAGGACTTTACTCTGTTTATGTCTATATTAAATTTGACTATGGGGTAACTAATGGGGGTCGCTTGAAGACACCTATCCAGTACTAAAACAGCCATAAACAGCTGACATCAACCACCCCACAACTATTGTCCCAATTGCCACCACACCAGGGCAAGTGAGAAGAGAAAAGGCTAATTCTCATGGTGCTAGTGGTGGCTAATTCTCATGGAAAATTCTCACATCTTATGGATGTAATTTTTTCCTGGGTCCTCCATAAATTCACCAGAAAAAGCTTAGCAAACAGCTGTGAGCTGCTATTAATAGCCTGGAAAGCTTTTGGGATATTGTCCCTTTTCCCAGATTATTAACATCAGCCCTCAGACGTGGGTTTTCCCTCTGCTGGCTCTGAAAATTATGAGGGAGCACACGCCCTTTCTTAAAATTTAATTCTTAATTTTACAAAGGAGTTATACAGCGGATGCCTAGTACAACTCCCATCCTGGTCGCACTAATCACAGGGAGACCAGGCGACAGTGATGGGAGCAGCCTTGTGCAGCCGATGCCAGGGATCAGCACAGACACACTGACAACACATGTCACAAGGGCACACAGACGCCACAAGGATGTGACACACATACATACAAACAGCACACAGATGCACGGATGTCATATGGATGTCCCATATGTACATAGGGATGGCACACAAATACGGACGATGGATCTCACCTGTACTGTTTTTTCCTGTACAGGAATTGCCAGGATGCATGAAGTAGGAGTTATTGTGTACACAGTGCTTCTTTAGTGCTATTTATATAGCAAGTAGAAGGCAGAGATGGTAATAAACCATCTTTGCCTTCTCTATGGCTACTCTGGCTGTCTCTGACGGCTGGATCCCCACTCTCACAGTTACATGTAGCTATGCTACTATGCAGTGACATTTTAGGCTACAAATACAGAGTAGCAGTGGGACTGTCTGGGCTTTTAAAGTCATTGCATGGTCCTGAAGCTGTTAATTTAATGTCGTCCATCATGTTAATGTTTATTTCTGAATTTTTTTTTATGTTGATGGATATAAGACAAATTCTTGTGTTGCCATTTTTAGTCGATATACATGCACTTAAGTTTGTATTTTTTTTCTATAAAGTACACTAATATTTTTGGTATTAATTTAGCATAGTGTGTTTATTGAGGCTTTTATAAGAGTACAGTATATAAACTCTTCAACATTGAAATGGCAACACTGAGAAAGAAAAGTTGGGGAATTATGTAAATCACAGGTAGAGATGAGCGAACTTCTTCGGAAATCGTTCTCTAATCTCAAATTCGACATGAATGTAGCACATTCGGATTCGGTCTCAGTTCAGTAAATCACCGCAATTCACTAATGCTTTTGTTTTCACTTTGTCTAGGATAGTGGTGCTGTATAATGTGGGGGAGGGGGCATGTGTTTGATGAGGGCAGGAGGTGTGGAGAGTCTGGAGGAGCGGCAGACTATTTTTTTCCTGTTAACTTAATGTGAGTACATTCCTGCAGCCAATCAGGGCTCAGAAACCATCCACAACAGCATGACACAAGGTCTTCTGTGATTGGCTGCCGAAGTCACATGTCCCTGCCAATATAAAAAGTGGATATCTTGCTTTTCTGTTAATATTTTCTTATTGTCACAGTACAGAGAAACTACTCTTGTTAGTGCTGCAGCTGAAACTGAACTTGTCAGTTAGTTAGATAGGATCCTGTACTGTGTGAAATCGATCTTCCAGCATCTAACTAGATTGTGCTAAAACTGTGTTGCAGTCTCAGGAGGCCTCATTTGCTAATCAAAATCATAAGGGAAAAAACTGTGTTGCAGTGAGGAATCACAAGGCCAAATTTCCTCTTAAATATTATTAGGCCTAATATAGTGGTTCAACCAGGAGGACCCATTCGCTAATCCAAATCGTTGGGATAAAACTGTGCAGCAGTGAGGAATCAGAAGGTCAGATTTCGTCTTAAAAATCATTAGGCCTAATATAGGGGTTCAGCCAGGAGGCTGTATTTGTTAATCCAAATCGTTTGGGATAAAACTGTGTTGCAGTGAGGAATCAGAAGGCCCCAAATGCTCATCAAAATTGATAGGAATAAGAGAGTTTTTCAGGCAACCTATCTAAGAAAATAAATAGTGATTAGTGATGAGCGAACGTGCTCGCCACTATTCGTTACTTGCCCGAGTATCAGGGTACTCGCGGTACTCACCGAGCAGTGAGCATTCCCTGGATTATTCAATGGTAACTGCAGTCTCCACCCCACGTTTTTGGCAGACTTTAGAGACCCAATCACGGTGCAGGGATTGTCTGACAGGCCATGACATGCCGCAGCCATCTTTGTTGTGGTCGTGCAGTGATTGGCTCGGCCGTACAGCATCATCCCGAGTATAAGAGACCTGGCGCCACCCTGCTCGCCGCATTCTGTTCCTGTTTCAGCGACAGTAGGGAGAGCTGCTGCTGAGATAGGGTCCGAATCGTGGTTTTAGAGTTATTGTAGGTCTGCAACTCTTACATCCACAACTCCTGAGAAAAAAACAGTTCTTTTTAGGGCTAATTTGTGGGTCCCGATATTGCAGCGCTAGGTAAGCAGGGCACAGCATATCCACATCAGTGCAAGGCCTGCAGGCACTGTATGTGAATTCATTGGTCCCACTGCATCCTTCCCAAAGCCCCATAACTGCCTGCTGCAGCTTATTTACAGTCTATATACCATATTTTTCGGACTATAAGACGCACCGGACCATAAGACACACCCCAAATTTGGGGTGAAAATTGCAGAAAAAAAGATTTTTTATAAGATGGGGGTCCGTCTTATTGTCCGAATTTACAGTATCTTACCTGAGGGCTGGCGGTGGCAGAGCAGGGTCACAGGAGGCAAGGTGTCGGCAGAGGTGGGGTGATGCTGGGATGAGGAGGTGCTGGGATGAGAAGGTGCTGGGATGAGGAGGTGCTGGGATGAGGAGGTGCTGGGATCAGGAGGTGCTGGGATGAGGAGGTGCTGGGATGAGGAGGTGCTGGGATGAGGAGGTGCTGGGATCAGGAGGTGCTGGGATGAGGAGGTGCTGGGATCAGGAGGTGCTGGGATCAGGAGGTGCTGGGATCAGGAGGTGCTGGGATCAGGAGGTGCTGGGATGAGGAGGTGCTGGGATGAGGAGGTGCTGGGATCAGGAGGTGCTGGGATGAGGAGGTGCTGGGATGAGGAGGTGCTGGGATCAGGAGGTGCTGGGATCAGGAGGTGCTGGGATCAGGAGGTGCTGGGATCAGAAGGTGCAGTGAGAGGTATGGCGTGAGAGGGGTCCCAGGCTTACCGTGCAGGCAATGCAGGCTTACCGTGGTGGCAGAGGTGCGGTGGCAGAGATGCAGCGGCAGAGGAGGCGCAGTAAGCGGGGTCCCTTTCCCCTGTATGGTGATGCAGCAGCCCGGTAAGCAGCAGAGCCGGGTGAATCCTGTTGTTATCGGTGGGCGCGGCCATCTTCCTGAGGTGTGCAGATGAAGCGCTCTGCTTCCCGGGGCTTCAGGAAAATGGCCGCGGGAGGCCGCGCGTGCGCAGATGGAGATCGCGGCGGCCATTTTCCTGAAGCCCCGGGAAGCAGAGCGCTCCATCTGCGCAGGCGCGGCCTCAGGAAAATGGCCACCACCACCGATAACAACAGGATTCGCCCGGCTCTGCTGCATACCGGGCTGCTGCATCACCTCACTGGAGAAAGGGACCCCGCTTACTGCGCCTCCTCTGCCGCCATACCTCTGCCACCGCTCCTCTGCCGCTGCACCTCTGCCACCGCACCTCTGCCGCCACGGTAAGCCTGCATTGCGACTATTAGACGCACCCTCTATTTTCCCCCCTTTTTTGGGGGGGAAAAAGTGCGTCTTGTAGTCCGAAAAATACGGTACCTTTTTTTTGTTTTTCTACAAATCTCCCCCCCCCCCAAATAAGATATACAGTCTGTTCTGTCAGACTGAGGCCTGTTGAAAAGTGATAGTTTTTCAGGCATACGTAGCATAGTTGTGTGTGCTACCCTTGTGCCCCCTTTTTTGGGGGGTCTTTTAAATTCACCGAAAAAGGCCTAATATATCCGCGTGCTCCAAGTTTGAGCATTGGAGGCCAGTGTACTTATTTTGTGGCTGTGTGATACTCAAATTCTATACAGTGCTATTTAGCATCAAAAGAAATTGAAAGGCCACAGATTTGCCAGTGTGGTGTTTCCGTTACGGCCGTCATATACCTCTGTGCTCTAAGTTTGGGCATTGGAGGCCGGTGTACTTATTTTTTGGCTGTGTGATACTCTAATTCTATACAGCGCTATTTAGCATAAATTAACTTTAAAAAAAAATTGAATACAGTCTGTTAGGTCAGGCTGAAGCCTGCCTGGTTTTTGGGTTTGAAAAATCGTAGATTTGCAGGCCTCCTGATCACATATTATTTTGCTAGTAATAAAGACACTTGTGTTGAGCATTTGAAATAGTGCAGTACTCCATTTAAAATAGTTAAGGCAAGGGGCAAGGGACGGGGAAGTGGACGTGATGCTCATGGTGCATCCAGAGGACGAGGCCATGGGCAAGGTGAAAGTGGGCAACAACAAAGATCCACATCTTCTCGCTCGACCTTCCTGTCCCAGTTTCTGGGGAACCACAGAACACCACTATTGAAGCAAGAGCAGTGTGAAACGGTTGTTGGTTGGATAGTGGGAAAAAGCTTCCAGTAACTTAGCCACCATCACCACCTTGTCTTCCACATGGTCAAGTCTGAGTAGCCATGAGTGTGGCCAGGATATTCCTCACCCTGATCCTCTTTCCTCCCACCATGCCAAGTGCCCTGAGACAACTGACCCCACACTTGGACACTCTGAAGAGCTGTTCAATTTTCCATTTCAAGATTCAGAAATCTCTGCCGGTCTACTTGAAGTGGGGAAAGATGAGATCGCATGTAGAGCTGCCCAAAGCTTTGACCGGTCCCGCTCACACAAAGGCGATGGTGGGAAAGTGTCACAAGAGGTGGACGATGATGAGACACAATTGCCAGAAAGACAGGAGGAGGAGCAGGTGGCGGATGTGGAAGATGAGATGGTGGATGACATAGTGACTGACCCAACCTGGCAGTAGGACATGCACAGCAAGGACAGCAGCACAAATGGGGAAGGAGGCATATCCCCCCAACAGGCAGGAAGAAGCAGTGTGGTGGCCACAGACAGAAGGCGTGCATCCGTTCCCCGTAACACCAACATGAGTGAAGTTGCCCTTCCACCTGTGAGATCTTCCCGAGTCTGGCTATTTTTTAAAGACTCTGCCGATAACCCCAAACAGGCCATTTGCAGCACCTGCCATTCCCGCATCAGCAGGGGTAGAAAAACAACCAGCCTGACCACCACCAGCATGAACAGGCACATGCAATCAAAGCACCCGACTTTGTAGTCTGAACTCCAGGCTCCAGGACCACTGCCAGCTGGTCACACCATTGCTTCTTCCACTGTTTTGCGTAGAAGCCAATCCCCAGCACACCGTGCATATGAAGATGCCTCTAGCCCTGCACATGTTGTGGCCCACAGTCAAGCAGCACCATCAGTAAGCCCATCCACATCCTTGTCCCAGCACAGCATTCAGTTGTCTATAACCCAGTCTTTGGAACGCAAGCGGAAATACCCAGCCAACGCCCCACAGGCCACAGTCCTCAATTCTAATATTTCTCTTCTGCTTGCGCTAGAAATGCTGCCTTTTAGGCTTGTTGAGACAGAAGCTTTCCGCAACTTGATGGTGGCGGCCGTCCCAAGGTACTCGCTCTCCAGTCGCCACTATTTCTCCTGGTGTGCTGTACCGGCATTACACCAGCATGTGTCCCAGAACATTACCTGTGCCCTCAACAATGCTATTACCGGGAAAGTCCACCTAACCACGGACACGTGGACAAGTGCTTGTGGGCAGCGATGTTACATCTCAATGACGGCACACTGGGCTAACATAGTGAAAGCCGGGACCCAAACGGACCTTGGGATGGAATACATCCTCCCCACGCTGATTGCTGGCCCTACGTCAATCAGGGTTGCCCCCACAGTCTACAGCTCCTGCACCTCCTCCTCTTCATCCTCCATCTCTGAAATCAGCACATGAGTCAGAAGCTCGAAGCACTGCAGCACTGCCTCTGCCAAGCGGCAACAGGCTGTGCAGAAGTTATCTGCATATTTGACAAACCGCACAATGCAGAAGAGTTGTGGACAGCGCTGAAAGAGCAGTAAGATGTTTGGATGAACCCGCTGAACCTACAGCCAGGCATGGTCGTGTGTGACAACGGTCGTAACCTGGTGGCAACTCAGAGGCAAGGTGAGCTCACACACGTACCTTGCTTGGTCTATGTTCTTAACCTCGTGGTTCAACTTTTTCTGAAAAGCTACCCGGAGCTGCCTGATCTGCTAGTAAAAGTATGCCATCTGTCTGCCCATTTTAGAAAGTCAGCTACATCTTCAGCCTCCCTTGCCGTGCTTCAGCAGCGGTTTCAGCTTCCCGCTCACCAACTGTTTGTGTGATGTCCCCACGCGCTGGAACTCTACGCTACATATGTTGGAAAGGATTTATGAGCAGAAGAGGGCCGTTTTTGACTACCAACATCAACAAGGCTGTCGAATTTCAGGTCAGACTCCACACATAAGACCTCAGGAATGGACATGGATGTAAGAACTATGTAACATCCTCCAAAACTTTGAGAACTGCACCAAGATGGTGAGCAGCGATGACGCCATAATTATCATCACCATCCCACTCCTCAGCATTCTGAAAAACTCTCTGCTCACAATCAAAGAGGATGCATTGCAGGCGGAGCACAAGAACATGGAGCAAGGAAACATAGAGGGTGATTACACTCAGCTCAGCCTCATGTCTTCTCAACGGTGATTGGTAGGCAATGAGGAGGAGGAAAAAGAAAGGGAGCTACTTTCTTGCTCTATAGACGGTACTACAAACACATCTGTATTAGCTTCTGTTCAGCGGGGATGGCCTGAGGACAGGGAGGAGGAGGAGGAGGAGGAGGAGGAGGAGGAGGAGGAGGAGGAGAAGGAGGACAGCATGGTCAGTCTTTCTGTTGGTGAGGATATGGAAGTCTTGCCTGTTAGCAATCTGGCATGCATGGCTGACTTTATGTTGCGCTGCATTTCATGTGACCGTCGGATTATCAAAATTTTGGGTTGACACTCATTACTGGTTGGTGACACTTCTAGACCCATGCTACAAGGAGAACTTTCAATTTCCTCCGCCTGAAGCAGAGAGGTGTACTAAAATGTTGTAGTACCACAGGGCACTTGTAGCGTAATTACTTAGAAAATTTCCATGTGAGAACACTGGCAGCAGACGTCAGAGTTTGTTGTACAACCAAGGACTCCAAGCGAGAGAGACAGAAGCACAATCCAGCTCAGGCAGGGGAACACTGGCCAGATTCTGGGACAAGTTTTTTCAGACCCTCCCATCGTGGCGGCACAGAGGCAAGGGGTGCTGTCACTAGAAGTGCAATGTTTGGGAAGATGGTGAGGGAGTACTTTGCAGATCGTACAAATGTCCTCCGTGATTCCTCTGTGCCTTTTAATTATTGGATATCTAAGCTGGACATGTGGCATGTACTGGCTCTCTACGCCTTGGAGGTCCTGGCCTGTCCTGCTGCTAGCGTTCTGTCAGAGAGGGTTTTTAGTGCCGCTGGTGGAATTATAACAGATAAGCGCATCTGCCTGTCAACTGAAAATGCTGACAGTTTGACTCTTATAAAAATGACAAGGCCTGGATTGGGAAAGGCTTCTGTACACCACCAAGTGAAAACAGTGAAACATAACCTCAAATACATTCTCTCTTTTTGGGGAGGTGTATTCTCATGCACCACTTTACAACCACACATGGGTATACGCTTCCAGATTTGGTCTGTTTGTTCTTATCCTCCTCCTTATCCTCATCCTCCTCATTCAGAACCACTATATCACTGGGGTGAACGTGCTCTGTATGGTGCATTTTGGCCAAGGGTGCTGTGATGGCACTCTTTTATTTTTTTAAAAAAGGACACCACATTGGGGAATTGGGCATGACATTACATTGAGCCTACTTCTTAACTCTGTCTCCTGCAATCTGTCCTGTACCTGCCAGTAGATCACCAGGGTGAACGTGCTCTGTACGGTGCATTTTGGGCAAAAGTGCTGTGATGGTACTCTTTTATTTAAAAAAAAAGGATTTTACATTGGGGAATTGGGCATGACAATCCATTGGGCCGACTTCTTAACTCGGTCTCCTGCAATCTAAAATGTACCTGACACTAGATCACCAGGGTGAACATACTCAGTACTGTTATAGGCCGTTGAAGTTTGGGGTAGGGGCATGCAATGGCACTAGTGTATTTTTAAAAAATGTTCTCCCATTGGGGAATTGTTTGGCAGACCATGCACTGCATTACAAGTCTCAGAGACCCAAATCACTACATTGGCCCTAATTCTTTACTCTGTCTCCTGCAATGTCTCTTCCTTATCTCCGACAACAAGACCAGGGTGCACGTGCTCAGTACTGTTATAAGCCAGTGATTTTTTTGGGCACGGGGCTGTGAAGGCACTATTTCATTTTGTAAAAACAGGACCCCACATTGGGGAATTGGGCATTACATTACATTGGGCCTGATTCTTAAGTCTGTCTCCTGCAATGTGTCCTTTAACTGCCACTACATGACCAGGGTGCACGTGCTCAGTACTGTTATAGGCCGGTGATTTTTGGGCACGGGGGCTGTGAAGGCACTATTTCATTTTGTAAAAACAGGACCCCACATTGGGGAATTGAGCATTACATTACATTGGGCCAACTTCTTAAGTCTGTCTCCTGCAATGTGTCTAACTGCCACTAGATGACCAGGGTGCACGTGCTCAGTACTGTTATAGGCCGGTGATTTTTGGGTAAGTGGGCTGTGATGGCAGTATATTTTTATGTCCAAAAAAGGACAACACAATGGGGAATTGGGCATGGCATTCCATTGGGCCTATTTCTTAACTCGGTCTCCTGCAATCTGTCCTGTACTTGCCACTAGATCATCAGGGTCGATGTACTCTGTACGGGGCATATTGGCCAAGGGGGCTGTAATGGCATTATTTTAACCCTGCTGTACTTTTCGGGTCAATATGACCCGAAATGATTTTTGACACCCTGTAGATTTTTTTATATGAGGATTTGAAACTAGTGGTATCTTGACTTCTCCTCATTTGTGGAGCTCTATATATTTTTTTTGTTTTTGTTTTTTTTTGTTTACTTTTTGCTGCATGCTGATTTTTACACTTGTACTGTTCAGGTCAATATGACCCGATAGCATTTCATACTGTTCTACAGGTCTCTGATTATTTCTCACTGCAAAAGTTATGTTTTTTTATGTGTACTTCATCTCACAATGGTGATGGTTTCACTGTTCTTATCAGTAAACAAGTAATTATCTAGTATTATCCATTTGCTGTTTGTGAGAGAAGACACTGTTGTCTTATAAATTGGACACCAGTCATTTGACTTATACCCTGAAGCTAAGTCCTGTGAAACAGACACTGGAATCTGTGAGAGAGAGAGAGCACTGAGCTGTGAATACACATCTTTACAGGTATTCTTTTTTTTTTCAAAATTTGGATAAAAATGTTTCTCAAATGTCTATTGACTGACGCTGTGAATTCATATCTTTACAACTATTCTTTTCTTTTCCAAACTTAGATAAAAATGTTTAGAAAAAGAATATTGACTGATGCTGAATTGGAAGAGCTTGTCAACGCCTCTGATTCAGAAGATGTCCCACAGGAAATAATGTCCGAAGAGGAGGACCACATAAGCAAGATGGAAAGCAATGTTGAAAATTCGGATTCTGAAGTGGAGTATGAAGAGGAACATGATACCCAGAAAACTAGCCGGATGCAAGAAATCGCTTCTAAAAGCAAGTGTGTAATTTGGAACTTGCAGCCTAGTCAGGCTGGTAGATTGTCCTCTGAAAATATCATAAAAGCTACTCCTGGTCCTACAAGGTACGCTACATCAAGAATATCTGATATATCAGCATTTGCATTGTTCCTAAATATGACTATCCTAAATATTATAATACAAATGACAAACATTGAGGGACAGGTAGTTTATGGTGATAAATGGGAAAAATTAGATGTGACAGCTCTAAATGCTTATATTGGTTTACTTCTTTTAGCGGGAGTATACAAATATTATGGTGAATCAACTAAAAGTTTGTGGAATTGCGAAACCGGTTTCCACATATTTAGAGCTACAATGTGTCTTGAAAGGTTTCATGAAATTTCTAGAGTACTGCGGTTTGATTCTAAAACAGATAGAATGTAAAGAAGAGCTAAAGATAAACTAGCACCTATTAGAAATGTTTGGAATCAATGGCTAGAGATTCTACCAAAATTGTATAATAGTGGTGAAAATGTAACTGTTGATGAGCAACTGGTGGCATTCCAAGGTAGGTGCCCATTCAGACAATATATGCCAAGTAAGCCAGCAAAATACGGCATCAAAATCTGGACACTTTGCGACAGCAAGTTCATATGCTCTAAATGTTCAAGTGTATACAGGAAAAACCCCTGGTGAAAGACCTGAAAAAAATCAGGGTATGCGTGTTGTTCTCGATTTGACTCATGGACTAAAAGGACAAAATGAAACACATGAGACAACTTTTTTACATCCTATCAACTAGGCCAGATGTTGAAGAAAAAACAACTTACCATGCTGGGTACTGGAAAGAAATATATCTTGGTACCGTGTTAGCCAGTAGATAGAAAAATATTTAGAATTGAGAGTCCTCAGTGGTTGATACCTTTTAATGGCTAACTGAAAAGATGGACGTAACTGTTTATCACCCATGGTAATTCTGCTTCATGTCACCTGGCTTATCCATGGTGTTTTTTTTTTTTTCTATAAGATGTTGTGCATAAATATGTGATTCTTCAGAATTTGTTTTAGCCTTTGCCTGATGAAGAGACGTATGTAGTCTCGAAAGCTTGCAATTTGTTACCATCTTTTCAGTTAGCCATTAAAAGGTATCAACCACTGAGGACTCTCAATTCTAAATATTTTTCCATGCTGGGTACTATAAGAATAAACAAACCTGAACTACCGCAAGGTATCCTTAGCAAGAGAGAGGTGTACAGTTCTACTTTTTTTTTCTGGAAATACAACTGTTGTTTCTTATGTTCCAAAAAAAACCAAGCAGGTAATTTTAATGAGCACAATGCACCATGACAATGCCGTAAGTGATAGAGAAGACAGAAAGCCTGACATTATTTTGGGTTATAAGTCCACAAAGGGAGCAGTTGATACTTTAGACCAAGCAATATCAACATATACATGCAAATGCAAAACCAATCGGTGGCCAATGATTTTATTTTATAACATACTGGACGTTTCTGCATACAATGCATTTGTCTTATGGAGAGAAATCGACCCTGATTGGAACTGGAGTAAGCTGCATAAAAGAAGATTATTTCTTGAGGAATTGGGCAAATCTCTGGTTAGGCCATATATTGAGAGCAGAAAAGTGACCCCCAGAAGTGAAGGAGCAACAGCCATTGTAAAAAGTGTCCAGCATGCTCAAGAAAGAGACTCCACATCCACGGCCTCCACCAGCACAGCTACCAGCAGCACAGCTACCAGCAAAAAAAGGAAGAGATGTAGCTTCTGTCCATCTTCCTGTGACAATAAGACTAATCTGACATGTGCTGGATGTTCAAAATATCTGTGTAAAGGACATGTATCTTATTATTGTGTTCAGTGTAAAAACGCATGAACATGTTCAGTTTTTCTTTCTAAAAAGGTTGAAGTTTTTATGATTTTTCATTTGTTAATTTATAAATATTGTTTTCAAAAAGTTAAATTTCATGTTTTAGTAATAGTAATGTAAAGCTTCTTTGTTATTTGTGTGCAGAATGCCAACAATCAAAGATAATTGTAAAAAGCCTGTGTAACCTTTTTATGAAAAAAAATAAATTATTAAGTTTAAATTTTTCATTTGTTTATGATCAACCATGTTCACATACAGTATGTTAGGGGTCAAGTTCCTGCCTCTGCACAGGGGGAATCTCAGGCCATCTCTGCTGCGGTCTCCCATTCTTTTCCTGCCGCAGTGGAGCCTGCTCAGCAGAGACGTCGATCCCAGCGTCTCGCTCAGTCTGACTCTGTGCTAAGAGTTACTGCTGCATTTCCTGGTTCTTCCATGGAAGTCAGTGCTGGGCAGCGGCGAGCAGACGCTTCTGGGACTAAGTCCTGCTTTTCACGTTCTGAGCATGCCCAGAGTAAGATCTCTCAGTGGAGATCGAGGGTCACATGATCAGATACTGCAGCTAAGGTCATTGGTCCTTCTTGGAAGGTCCTTCTAGGTGCTAGGACTAAGTCCTGCTTTGCACTCTGAGCATGCCCAGGGCAAGATCTCTCAGTGGAGATCTGGGGTCACATGCTCAGGTACTGCAGCAACTCCATTTGTCCTTCTGTGAAGGTCATAAACGTGCTGCAACTATTTAAGGCTCGCATGGCCGCACGGCCATGCGCTAGTATTGTCTTTTGTTATGTGCTTTGTGCCAGTATGGTCACGTGAGAGTGTGTTCAGGGACCTGGCTGAAATAAGCCCCTAGAATGCTGGCACCTCTGGCGAGGAGTTTGTGTTTGAATGTATTCAGGGACCCGGCTGAAATAAGCCCCTAGAATGCTGGCTCCTCCATCGGGAGTTTTGTGTACATGCGTGACCACTGACTGCTCTCTGTTTGGACAGTTAGCCTGTGCCTCTGTGGAGTCTAACAGGGCACAGTGCTTCTCTTTCATGGCTACTCGGTGAATTAACTGAGTTAGTCTATACCGCCATATTGTACCGCTATTTGCTAGCAGCAGGTACTCCTGCACGGTGGACCCCGGGCTGCGAACGCACGAATATCAATAAAAACATCTCTATTCACTTGGTGCCTTCCGCTAGCCCTAACACAATATAATAAGGAAAAAAGTATTCAAATAAAACACTTAGAGTAGCTAAAAATCAAGAATTAATAGATCGGGTCATATTGACCCGGGAACAGTACAAGTGTATAGCAAAAGCGAACCGAACAGGGTTAATCTGTCCAAAAAGGACACCACATTGAGGAATTGGGCATGGCATTCCATTGGGCCTATTTCTTATCTCGGTCTCCTGCATTCTGTCCTGTACCTGCCAGTAGATCACCACTGTTGACTTGCTCTGTACGGTGCATTTTGGCCAAGGGGGCTGTAATGGCCCTATTTTAATCAGTCCATAAAGGACACCACATCGGGGAATTTGGCATGGCATTCCATTGAGCCTATTTCTTAACTCGGTCTCCTGCAATCTGTCCTCGTCCTGCCAGTAGATCACCTGGGTGGACGTGCTCTGTACGGTGCATGGTGGCCAAGGGGGATGTGATGGCACTATTTTAGTTTTTTTAAAAAGACAACACATTGGGGAATTGGGCATGACATTACATTGGGCCTACTTCTTAACTCTGCCTCCTGCTATCTATCCTGTACCTGCCAGTAGATCACCAGTGTGAACGTGCTCTGTATGGTGCATTTTGGGCAAAGGGGCTGTGATGGCATTCTTTTATTTTTTTAAAAAGGATTTTACATTGGTAATTGGGCATAACATTCCTTTGGGCCGACTTCTTAACTCGGTCTCCTGCAATCTAAAATGTACCTGACACTAGATCACCAGGGTGAACTTGCTCAGTACTGTTATAGGCCGTTGAAGTTTGGGCTATGGCACTAGTGTATTTTTAAGAAAGGTTCCCCCATTGGGGAATTGTTTGGCCGATCATCCACTGCATTACAAGTCTCAGAGACCCACACCACTACATTGGCCCTAATTCTTAACTCTGTCTCCTGCAATGTCTCTCCGACGACATGACCAGGATGCACGTGCTCAGTACTGTTATAGGCTGATTAATTTTGGGCATGGGGCTGTGAAGGCACTATTTCATTTTGTAAAAACAGGACCTCACATTGGGGAATTGAGGATTATATTACATTGGGCCTACTTCTTAAGTCTGTCTCCTGAAATGTGTCCTTTAACTGCCACTAGATGACCAGGTGCACGTGCTCAGTACTGTTATAGGCCGGTGATTTTTGGGCACGGGGGCTGTGAAGGCACTATTTCATTTTGTAAAAACAGGACCCCACATTGGGGAATACGGCTGTCACTATACATGTTTGGATCTGTGGCAGATCTGGTTTCCCTCAGATATAAACTTTTTCCCTTTCTGGTCATTGGGGGTTAAAGCAGTTTACTCCCCCCGGTGGCCGCTGGTGTTATTGCATTGCTGCTGGGTCAGCTGATGTTTGTCACCACTCCCACCATCCTTTATAAGGTCACCTGGTGCTTTAGCTGACTGTTGGTTATACAGGTCCTTTGGATACCAACCTTGCTAGAATAGGAGCTTGCTGAGTGCTGTTGTTCTACAGCTTAATACTTATTCCTGGTGCCTTACTCTGCTGTGTGGTGCATTGCAGCAGAGAAAGCTAAGTGTGGTGTTATTGTTACTTTGTAGTTTGTGCATTCACCTTTTGGTATCGTGTTCCCCTCACTCTCATATTGTTTATTCCTGTTTATTTGCTTTGTGGTGCTGTTTTCTCTGTTCACCTCCTGGGGTGGGGGTTGGGGGTTTAGTTCAGGGTTTAACAGGAGACAGGGACAGGTCAGTGACTTGGGCCTCCCTACCTTCAAGGGTACCCCCAGGTTAAGGAAAGACAGGGCTTCCCCTAGCCTGAGGGGCAGTTCAGGGGCCAAGATTCCTCATCTCCTGTTTTCCTATTTCTGCATCGTGACATTATAACCAACCATCCCATTTTTTTTTCTTGTGAGCTATGGCTCAAATGCAGGCCTTTGCCCAACTGCTTCAGACCCTCACTGATGAGTTTAAGGTGCTTCGTGGTGAGGTGGTGCAACAGCTGGTGGGGTTTTGGGCTTCGGCCCAGGTACATGCTCAACCAGAGCCCAAGATATCTCTTCCTGATAGGTTCTATGGAGGGAGAGATACATTTTTGGTTTTTCAGGAAGCCTGTAAACTTTACTTCAGGCTCCGCCCTTGTTCATTGGGGAGTGAGGAGCAGCATGTGGGGATTATAACCTCCCTTCTTAAGGGTGATCCCCAATCCTGGGATTTCTCCCTGCCGGCCGGTTCTCCATCTTTACGGTCAGTGGACGAGTTTTTTGCAGCCTTGGCGCTTGTGTATGGGGACCCTGATGGCGTCTCCCTGGCAGAATCCCAACTGCGTAAAATCAAGCAGGGGGCTAGGCCAGCTGAGGATTACTGCTTGGAGTTTAGGAGATGGGCCACTGACACACAGTGGAATGACCCTGCCCTTAGGAGCCATTTTAGGCAGGGTCTGTCTCCAAGGTTGCAGGATGCTCTTGTGCAGTATGCCGCCCCCAGGTCATTGGAGGCCGCCATGTCCCTTGCCATCCAGGTAGATAGACGCTTGAGGGAGAGACATACACCTAATGTGTCTCTGGTAGTCCTTGCTAGGGAGGAGGACATACCTGAGCAAGTGGATGAACCCATGCAGGCGGGAGGAGTTGTTTCTCAAATGGGGTTGCTTGCAGTTCTCCGTGGTGTGGGGGCATGTTTTTACTGTGGGCAGACTGGTCATTTTATCGGTGTCTGCCCAGCTCACGCCAAAAAACCTGTACCACCTAAGAAGCCGCATTCCCCTGGTCGTGTAGAGGGAGGTGACCAGGGAGTGTATATTTCCTCCATATCTTCTCCTCAGTGTAACCTTTCAGCTGAAGTAGTGGTTGGCGGGGGTAACTGAGTGTATACCGGTGTTTGTGGACAGTGGAGCAGGTGTCAATCTGGTGGATGCTCATTTTGTCCAGACCCATGGCCTGAGGTGTAGAACACTAACTAAACCCCTAAGTGTACAGGCCATTGACTCCGTACCACTCAGCCAGGGGTGGGTGACCCAAGTCGTGGATGATATACACCTACGTATAGGGACTCATCATGAGGAGTTCCTGTCGTGCTACGTCTTAGGGGGAATACCAACACCCATCGTTTTAGGACTCCCTTGGTTGAAAAAACACAACCCAGTCATAGATTGGCGGTCAAGGGAAGTGGTCAGCTGGGATCAGTTGTTTGAGGGCTGCAGCCCAGGGGTAACTGTCTCTGCCGTCCTTCTACAACCTACCCCTTCCTCTCCAGTGGGGGCAGCAGAGATGCTGCTAGAGAGTAGGGGCAAGACTCTTCCCTCACTACATGCTAACCCGGTGTGTCAGAGACCTCTTAGGAGGAGGGGTCAGAGGAGGGTGGTGGTTCCCTCTGAGCATAATGGGGGTGTGAATTTGGTGACACAGGGGGACGCCTCTGTTGTCAATTCCTCTAGAAATTCACCATCTTGTGGCAGACGCATGCATGGATATAAACGTTCAGGTCCGGACCTGGGTGTGAATGAGTATGTATGGGTTTCCACCAAAAACATCAGATGGCAGTGTGCAACTGGGTCCGGGAGTTCCAGGGTGATTGGGCCATATCGGGTGTCAGCCATTCTCAGCCCAGGGACTTATCAGTTGGAGTTACCCCCAGTTATGCATATACACAACTCATTCCCCAGGTCAGCCCTCTGGAGGTTTGTGGCACCTCCGGAGCCCTCACTGGTGGCATTTTCATCAGCCCACGTTTGCCGTAAACCTGAGAGTCAGGTGACTGCGAAGGTGAACGTTGGTGGATCGAGGCGTCCTCACCATAGGTTGTTATGTGGTGAGGTCTGATGTTGAGTGTCCAGAGGCCACTCATTGAAAGGGGGGTACTGTCATGATCCATGTTTGGATCTGTGGCAGATCTGGTTTCCCTCAGATATAAACTTTTTTCCTTTCTGGTCATTGGGGGTTAATTCAGTTTACTCCCCCCGGTGGCCGCTGGTGTTATTGCATTGCTGCTGAGTCAGCTGATGTTTGTGACCACTCCCACCATCCTTTATAAGGTCACCTGGTGCTTCAGCTGACTGTTGGTTATACAGGTCCTTTGGATACCAACCTTGCTGGAATAGGAGCTTGCTGAGTGCTGTTGTTCTACAGGAGTACAAAATGCATATTGTGAAGTGGATTTACATGGGCCAATCCACTATGTGGGTTCCAAGGCCTAATGGAATGTATATGGCTGACTATGCAGCAGGACTGGCCTTGCTGGCAATGTGTAAAGCCAAGGAGTACGGGAGTACAAAATGCATATTGTGAAATGGATTTTCATGGGCACATCCACTATGTGAGCTCCAAGGCCTAATGGGGTCTATATGACTATGCAGCAGGGCTGGCCTTGCTGGCAATGTGTAAAACCATAGAGTACGGGAGTAAAAAATGCCTATTGTGAAGTGGATTTTCATGGGCCCATCCACTATGTGGGTTCAAAGGTTTATTGGCGTGCATATGAATTGGTATCAGGGCAGGATTTGAATTCAATGCAACACTTTTTCAGGAGTCCCCCCTGGATATCTTATGACAGGGGTATTGTGGTGCGTCGTAATTCTTGGCAGCCCATCCACTCACAGCATAGGCTACAACAGCTTAGGAGACCCACTGTTTCACAATGGCCCTTTAAGAAGATTAATGCTGCCTGATGCACCAGTAAAAATAGGCTCTTTGACTTTAAGAGTCCCTCCTTCGTAAATGAAAGAAGATGGGTCTGCCTATGTGTAACACACTACATGGCCAGCTAGGGTTGTTAAATGTTACAATGACATTTCCCAGTGAATGCATTTGTAGTTATTGAAAGCAATGTTAAAGCTGAAAAACGCTGCGTCTGAACTAAACCTAAGTGGGAGAGGAAATTTTCGGTCTGGGGTTAAATATTTGGCCTTACAGGCAAGTCATTAACCTGCAAAGGATGTACCTTGACATATTTCGAAAACCCATTTTGGTTTCGTATTCATGTGTTTTTTGTGGCATTGGGAAAAATGGCATGAATCTCGGAAAAAAATTATTAAAGCTGTGAACTAGGAGTAAGGAATGCTTCCAGGGGCGATCCCCATAAGGTTCCTGTGTCATTTGAGCAGTGTTTCCATCATTTTCAGACGTTTTTAGACCTTAAAAAGACCCCCGGGGGGGATCATGGTAAAAATACTCGGGCCTCCCATAGACTTACATTGGGCTCGTTGTTCTAGCCGAGTACCCGAGTATTCCAATTTGCTCGACCTGAGCAACGAGCACCCGAGCATTGTAGTGCTCACCCATAACTAATAGTGATCTTTCATTTAGTGACAGGTGACTGACAGGTTTAGGCCTAAGGTTCTGAAACAGCAGGTTACAAAAGGGAAAGGCTGCATACAACAAGTGGGATAACTTGCACAATTGGTAGCTGACTAAATGCCGTATATACTCGAGTATAAGCCGACCCGAGTATAAGCCGACCCCCCCCCCCTAATTTTGCCACAAAAAACTGGGAAAACTTAATGACTCGAGTATAAACCTAGGGTGAGAAATGCAGCAGCTACTGGTAAATTTGAAAAATACAAATAAGTACCAATAAAAGTAAAATTAATTGAGACATCAGTAGGATAAGTGTTTTTGAATATCCATATTGAATCAGGAGCCCCATATAATGCTCCATACAGTTCATGATGGCTCCATAAGATGCTCCATACAGTTCATGATGGCCCCATAAGATGCTCCATATACAAATATGCCCCATATAATGCTCCATGCAGTTCATTATGGCCCCATAAGATGCTCCATACAGTTCATGATGGGCCCATAAGATGTTTAATATACAAATATGCCCCATATAATGCTCCATGCAGTTCATTATGGCCCCATAGATGCTCCTTATAACAATGTGCTCCATATAATGCTCCATGCAGTTTATTATGGCCTCATAAGATGCTCCATATACAAATATGCCCCATATAATGCTCCATGCAGTTCATTATGGCCCCATAGATGCTCCATATACAAATATGCCCCATATAATGCTCCATGCAGTTTATTATGGCCCCATAAGATGCTCCATACAGTTCATGATGGGCCCATAAGATGTTTCATATATAAATATGCCCTATACAATGCTCCATGCAGTTCATTATGGCCCCATAGATGCTCCATATAACAATGTGCTCCATGTAATGCTCTATGCAGTTCATTATGGCACCATAAGATTCTCCATATACAAATATGCCACATATAATGCTCCATACAGTTCATTATGGCCCCATAGATGCTCCATATAACAATGTGCTCCATATAATGCTCTATGCAGTTCATTATGGCCCCATAAGATGCTCCATATACAAATATGCCCCATATAATGCTCCATAAAGTTCATTATGGCCCCATAAGATGCTCCATATACAAATATGCCCCATATAATGCTCCATGCAGTTCATTAAGGCCCCATAGATGCTCCATATAACAGTGTGCCACATATAATTTTCCATGCAGTTCATTATGGCCCCATAGATGCCACATATACCAATGTGGCCCCAATGTGACTACTAGGGTTGAGCAAAGTAGGGTTGAAACCCGACTTGATCCTAGTGTGGGATCGGCCATGAGGTCGGCAATCTGCGCGCAAATATCGCGTTTCGTATGACGCTTTCAGCGCCATTATCAGCCAATGAAGGAGGACGCAGAGTGTGGGCAGTGTGATGACAAAGATCTCGGTCCCCACCATCTTAGAGAAGGGCATGACAGTGATTGGCTTGCTTTCTGCGGCGTCACAGGGGCTATAAAGGGGCGTGCATGCCGGCCGCCATCTTACTTCTGCCGATCTTAGCATAGGGAGAGGTTGCTGCAGCTTCATCAGAAGAAGGGATATAGTTAGGGACGGAAGATTAACCCCCAAACTGCTTGTGCTGTAGCGATTTCCACTGTCCAACACCACCATATTTTTGCAGGGACAGTGGAGGCTATATTTTTGTGCATCAGCTCTGTAGCTTATTAGGCTGCCTTATAAGGCTCCCTGATAGCTGCATTGCTGTTTTCACGCCACTGTGCAAACCAACTGCTTTTTTAAAAGCAAAAATCCTGTTGCTCCTTTCTGCACAGTTATCTTGTTTATTTGTCCACACTTTTGTGTGCAGCAGTCCTTTTTATTGCTGCCATACTTTTCCTGAGATCATTGTAGGGAGATTGAAATTGTACTAAAGTCCTTGTATTTTTTCATATCTTCCAGCCACTTTCTGACACTTACATTGTGTTGTTTTATACACTGGGCCTGAGTTTTGGTTCAGTCTCCCCCAAAAAAAGTGAGATTAACATTCTCTCAAAGTGGATATACTGCAGTCCAGTTAGTTTGTTGTATGTCAGCCAGCCACTTTCTGCCACTTAGATTGCGTTGTTATATACACTGTGCCTGAGTTTTGGTTCAGTCTCCCCTCAAAAAAGTGAGATTCTAATTCTCACAAAGTGGATATACTTCAGTCTTGTTAGTTTGTCGTATGTCAGCCAGCCACTTTCTGCCACTTACATTGTGGTGTTTTATACACTGGGCCTGAGTTTTGGTTCAGTCTCCCCCCAAAAAAAGGGAGAATTAAATTCTCAACAAGTTTATATACACCTTCTACCTTGTTTTACAGTACCATATAATGGTTGTTATTTTGGTTAGATTTTCCAAAAAATGAGGAAGTCTGGTGGAAGAGCCCGTGGGTGGTGGTTGCCAGCTGGTACTAATGGTGGTGGTGGTGCATTTGGTGGTAGTGGCAAAAGCACAATAGCACCTAAGGCTGGAGGTATTGAGCCAGCGTCATCGTCTGGCTACACAAGGCCTCGAAGGCTCCCTTATCTGGGAGTAGGAAAACAGCTTTTAAAGCTGGAGCAGCAGGAAAAAGTTTTGGCTTTCCTTGCTGACTCAGCCTCTAGCTCTTTCGCCTCCTCTTCAGACAGTTCCAAATATAAAAGCAGCGAGTCGTCAGTGGATGCTCCCGGTCAGGAACAAGACTTTTCCTTCTGTCCTTCACCCAAACCAAAAGTGAAGGATGCGTTAGGCGACACTACAGGTTACTCCTGTTGTGAATTCTGTGGCAAAGCTCCCTCCTGTGGTCACAAGTGGTACTTCGGCTGATTCTCTCTGTGAGCTTCTGTTGGTGGAGGGAAGTGGTACTGCGGCTTCTGAGTTTCCTCCCTCAGGTGATCTGGTGAGGTCGTTAGGTGCTTCTCTACTTAACTCCACCTAATGCTTTGATCCTGGCTTCCTGTCAATGTTCCAGTGTTGGACTTGCTTTTCCCTGGATCATTCCTGTGGCCTGCTGCTCTGCATAGCTAAGTTCTTCTTTGCTATTTGTTTGCTATTTTTTCTGTCCAGCTTGTCTAATTTTTTGCTGGAAGCTCTGGGATGCAAAGGGTGTACCTCTGTGCCGTTAGTTCAGTACGGAGGGTCTTTTTGCCCCCTTTGCGTGGCTTTCTTTAGGGTTTTGTGTAGACCGCAAAGTTACCTTTTCTGTCCTCGCTCTGTTAAGAAAGTCGGGCCTGACTTTGCTGAATCTATTTCATCTCTACGTTTGTCTTTTCATCTTAACTCACAGTCATTATATGTGAGGGGCTGCCTTTTCCTTTGGGGTATTTCTCTGAGGCAAGGTAGGCTTATTTTCTATCTTCAGGCTAGTTAGTTTCTCAGGCTGTGCCGAGTTGCATAGGCAGAGTTAGGCGCAATCCACGGCTGCCTCTAGTGTTGTTTGGAGAGGATTAGGGATTGCGGTCTGCAGAGTTCCCACGTCTCAGAGCTCGTTCTATGATTTTGGGTTATTGTCAGATCACTGTATGTGCTCTGACCGCTATGTCCATTGTGGTACTGAATTGCCTTTCATAACAGTACAGGAAGCCAAAAGTACTAATGATTCTCAATAGAGGGAAAAAAGAAGTTCTGAGACCATTTTTTTTTCTTTGCACTGTGTTTTGCCTTTTTTTTCCCCTAGACATTTGGGTGGTTCAGTACACAGGTGTAGCGATGGACACTAGAAGTCTGTCTTCATCTGTGGATCAGCTCTCGGCAAGAGTACAAAAGATTCAAGACACTATTGATCAGAAATCTATGTTAGAACCAAGAATTCCTATTCCTGATTTGTTTTTTGGAGATAGAACTACCGTATTTTTCGGACTAAAAGACGCACTTTTTCCCCCCCAAAAAAGGGGGGAAAATGGGGGGTGCGTCTAATAGTCGCAATGCAGGCTTACCTAGGTGGCATAGGTGCGGTGGCAGAGGTCCGGTGGCAGAGGTGCGGTTGCGGGGGTGTGGCGGCAGAGGAGGCGCAGTAAGCGGGGTCCCTTTCCCCGGTATGGTGATGCAGCAGGCCCGGTATGCAGCAGAGCCGGGTGAATCCTCTTGTTATCGGTGGTGGCGGCCATTTTCCGGAGGCCGCGCGTGCGCAGATGGAGCGCTCTGCTTCCCGGGGCTTCAGGAAAATGGCCGCCGCGATCTCCATCTGCGCACGCGCGGCCTCCCGCGGCCATTTTCCTGAAGCCCCGGGAGCAGAGCGCTTCATCTGCACACGCGCGGCCTCAGGAAGATGGCCGCGCCCACCGATAACAAGAGGATTCACCCGGCTCTGCTGCATACCGGGCCTGCTGCATCACCATACCGGGGAAAGGGACCCCGCTTCCTGCGCCTCCTCTGCTGCCACACCCCCGTCACCGCACCTCTGCCACCGCACCTCTGCCACCTAGGTAAGCCTGCATGGTACGCCAGGGACCCCTCTCACGCCATACCTCTCACTGCACCTCCTGATCCCAGCACCTCCTGATCCCAGCACCTCCTCATCCCAGCACCTCTTGATCCCAGCACCTCCTGATCCCAGCACCTCCTGATCCCAGCACCTCCTGATCCCAGCACCTCCTGATCCCAGCACCTTCTCATCCCAGCACCTCCTGATCCCAGCACCTCCTGATCCCAGCACCTCCTGATCCCAGCACCTCCTGATCCCAGCACCTTCTCATCCCAGCACCTTCTCATCCCAGCACCTTCTCATCCCAGCACCTCCTCATCCCAGCATCACCCCACCTTGCCTCCTGTGACCCTGCTCTGCCACCGCCATAAGATACTGTAAATTCGGACAATAAGACGGACCCCCATGTTATAAAAAATCTTTTTTTCTGCAATTTTCACCCCAAATTTGGGGTGCGTCTTATGGTCCGGTGCGTCTTATAGTCCAAAAAATACGGTAAGTTTCTGAGTTTCAAAAATAATTGTAAATTATTTCTGGCCTTGAAACCTCGCTCCTCTGGTGATCCAGTTCAACAGGTTTTGATTGTTATTTCTTTTTTGCGCGGCGACCCTCAGGACTGGGCATTTTCTCCTGCGCCAGGAGATCCTGCATTGAGTAATATCGATGCGTTTTTCCTGGCGCTCGGATTGCTGTACGATGAACCTAATTCAGTGGATCAGGCAGAGAAAAATTTGCTGGCTCTTTGTCAGGGTCAGGATGAGATAGAGGTATATTGTCAGAAATTTAGAAAGTGGTCCGTGCTCACTCAATGGAATGAATCTGCGCTGGCAGCTATGTTCAGAAAGGGTCTCTCTGAAGCCCTTAAGGATGTCATGGTGGGATTTCCTATGCCTGCTGGTTTGAATGAGTCTATGTCTTTGGCCATTCAGATCGGTCGAAGCTTGCGTGAGCGTAAATCTGTGCACCATTTGGCGGTATTACCTGAGCTTAAACCTGAGCCTATGCAGTGCGATAGGACTTTGACCAGAGTTGAATGGCAAGAACACAGACGTCTGAATGGGCTGTGTTTCTACTGTGGTGATTCCACTCATGCTATCTCTGATTGTCCTAAGCGCACTAAGCGGTTCGTCAGGTCTGCCACCATTGGTACGGTACAGTCAAAATTTCTTCTGTCTGTTACCTTGATCTGCTCTTTGTCATCGTATTCTGTCATGGCATTTGTGGATTCAGGCGCTGCCCTGAATTTGATGGACTTGGAGTATGCTAAGCGTTGTGGGTTTCTCTTAGAGCCCTTGCAGTGTCCTATTCCATTGAGAGGAATTGATGCCACGCCTTTGGCCAAGAATAAGCCTCAATACTGGACCCAGCTGACCATGTGCATGGCTCCTGCACATCAGGAGGTTATTCGCTTTCTGGTGTTGCATAATCTGCATGATGTGGTCGTGTTGGGGTTGCCATGGCTACAAGCCCATAATCCAGTATTAGATTGGAAATCCATGTCGGTGTCCAGCTGGGGTTGTCAGGGGGTACATGGTGATGTTCCATTTCTGTCAATTTCGTCATCCACCCCTTCTGAGGTTCCCGAGTTCTTGTCTGATTACCGGGATTTATTTGATGAGCCCAAGTCCGATGCCCTACCTCCGCATAGGGATTGTGATTGTGCTATCAATTTGATTCCTGGTAGTAAATTCCCACAAGGTCGACTGTTTAATTTATCCGTGCCTGAGCACGCCGCTATGCGCAGTTATGTGAAGGAATCCCTGGAGAAGGGGTATATTCGCCCGTCATCGTCACCATTAGGAGCAGGGTTCTTTTTTGTAGCCAAGAAGGATGGTTCGCTGAGACCTTGTATAGATTACCACCTTCTAAATAAGATCACGGTTAAATTTCAGTACCCCTTGCCATTGTTACCTGATTTGTTTGCTCGGATTAAGGGGGCTAGTTGGTTCACCAAGATAGATCTTCGTGGTGCGTATAATCTGGTGCGAATCAGGCGAGGAGATGAATGGAAAACTGCATTTAATACGCCCGAGGGTCATTTTGAGTATCTAGTGATGCCATTCGGACTTGCCAATGCTCCATCAGTGTTTCAGTCCTTTATGCATGACATCTTCCGAGAGTACCTGGATAAATTCCTGATTGTGTACTTGGATAACATTTTGATCTTCTCGGATGATTGGGAGTCTCATGTGAAGCAGGTCAGAACAGTTTTTCAGGTCCTGCGTGCTAATTCTTTGTTTGTGAAGGGATCAAAGTGTCTCTTTGGTGTGCAGAAGGTTTCATTTTTGGGGTTCATCTTTTCCCCTTCTACTATCGAGATGGATCCTGTTAAGGTCCAAGCCATCCATGATTGGACTCAGCCGACATCTCTGAAAAGTCTGCAAAAGTTCCTGGGCTTTGCTAATTTTTATCGTCGCTTCATCTGCAATTTTTCTAGTATTGCCAAACCATTGACCGATTTGACCAAGAAGGGTGCTGATTTGGTCAATTGGTCTTCTGCTGCTGTGGAAGCTTTTCAAGAGTTGAAGCGTCGTTTTTCTTCTGCCTTTTGTGTTGTGTCAACCAGATGTTTCTCTTCCGTTCCAGGTCGAGGTTGATGCTTCTGAGATTGGTGCAGGGGCTGTTTTGTCGCAGAGAGGTTCTGATTGCTAAGTGATGAAACAATGCGCTTTTTTTTCCAGGAAGTTTTCGCCTGCTGAGCGAAATTATGATGTGGGCAACCGAGAGTTGCTGGCCATGAAGTGGGGATTCGAGGAGTGGCATCATTGGCTTGAAGGAGCTAAGCATCGCGTGGTGGTATTGACTGATCATAAGAACTTGACTTATCTTGAGTCTGCTAAGCGGTTGAATCCTAGACAGGCTCGTTGGTCGCTGTTTTTTGCCCGTTTTGACTTTGTGATTTCGTACCTTCCGGGCTCTAAAAATGTGAAGGCGGATGCTCTGTCTAGGAGTTTTGTGCCCGACTCTCCGGGTTTGTCTGAGCCGGCGGGTATCCTCAAGGAAGGAGTAATTGTGTCTGCCATCTCCCCTGATTTGCGGCGGGTGCTGCAAAAATTTCAGGCTAATAAACCTGATCGTTGTCCAGCGGAGATACTGTTTGTCCCTGATAAGTGGACCAATAAAGTTATCTCTGAGGTTCATTGTTCGGTGTTGGCTGGTCATCCTGGAATCTTTGGTACCAGAGAGTTAGTGGCTAGATCCTTTTGGTGGCCATCTCTGTCGCGGGATGTGCGTACTTTTGTGCAGTCCTGTGGGATTTGTGCTCGGGCTAAGCCCTGCTGTTCTCGTGCCAGTGGGTTGCTTTTGCCCTTGCTGGTCCCGAAGAGGTCTTGGACACATATCTCTATGGATTTTATTTCTGATCTTCCCGTTTCTCAAAAGATGTCAGTCATTTGGGTGGTCTGTGATCGCTTTTCTAAGATGGTCCATTTGGTACCCTTGTCTAAATTGCCTTCCTCCTCTGATTTGGTGCCATTGTTCTTCCAGCATGTGGTTCGTTTACATGGCATTCCAGAGAATATCGTTTCTGACAGAGGTTCCCAGTTTGTTTCAAGGTTTTGGCGAGCCTTTTGTGGTAGGATGGGCATTGACTTGTCTTTTTCCTCGGCTTTCCATCCTCAGACTAATGGCCAGACCGAACGAACCAATCAGACCTTGGAAACATATCTGAGATGCTTTGTTTCTGCCGATCAGGATGACTGGGTGTCCTTTTTGCCTTTGGCTGAATTCGCCCTTAATAATCGGGCCAGCTCGGCTACCTTGGTTTCGCCATTTTTCTGCAATTCTGGGTTCCATCCTCGTTTCTCTTCAGGACAGGTTGAGTCTTCGGACTGTCTTGGTGTGGATACTGTGGTGGACAGGTTGCAGCAGATTTGGACTCATGTAGTGGACAATTTGACCTTGTCCCAGGAGAAGGCTCAACGTTTCGCTAATCGCAGACGCCGTGTGGGTCCCCGACTTCGTGTTGGGGATCTGGTTTGGTTATCTTCTCGTCATATTCCTATGAAGGTTTCCTCTCCTAAGTTTAAACCTCGTTTCATTGGTCCGTATAGGATTTCTGAGGTTCTTAATCCTGTGTCTTTTCGTCTGACCCTTGCAGATTCTTTTTCCATACATAACGTCTTCCATAAGTCATTGTTGCGGAGATACGTGACACCTATGGTTCCATCTGTTGATCCTCCTGCCCCGGTTTTGGTGGAGGGGGAATTGGAGTATATTGTGGAGAAGATTTTGGATTCTCGTGTTTCTAGACGGAAGCTCCAGTATCTGGTTAAATGGAAGGGTTATGCTCAGGAAGATAATTCCTGGGTTTTTGCCTCTGATGTCCATGCTCCCGATCTTGTTTGTGCCTTTCATGTGGCTCATCCTGGTCGGCCTGGGGGCTCTGGTGAGGGTTCGGTGACCCCTCCTCAAGGGGGGGTACTGTTGTGAATTCTGTGGCAAAGCTCCCTCCTGTGGTCACAAGTGGTACTTCGGCTGATTCTCTCTGTGAGCTTCTGTTGGTGGAGGAAAGTGGTACTGCGGCTTCTGAGTTTCCTCCCTCAGGTGATCTGGTGAGGTCGTTAGGTGCTTCTCTACTTAACTCCACCTAATGCTTTGACCCTGGCTTCCTGTCAATGTTCCAGTGTTGGACTTGCTTTTCCCTGGATCATTCCTGTGGCCTGCTGCTCTGCATAGCTAAGTTCTTCTTTGCTATTTGTTTGCTATTTTTTCTGTCCAGCTTGTCTAATTTTTTGCTGGAAGCTCTGGGACGCAAAGGGTGTACCTCCGTGCCGTTAGTTCGGTACGGAGGGTCTTTTTGCCCCCTTTGCGTGGTTTTCTTTAGGGTTTTGTGTAGACCGCAAAGTTACCTTTTCTGTCCTCGCTCTGTTAAGAAAGTCGGGCCTCACTTTGCTGAATCTATTTCATCTCTACGTTTGTCTTTTCATCTTAACTCACAGTCATTATATGTGGGGGGCTGCCTTTTCCTTTGGGGTATTTCTCTGAGGCAAGGTAGGCTTATTTTCTATCTTCAGGCTAGTTAGTTTCTCAGGCTGTGCCGAGTTGCATAGGCAGAGTTAGGCGCAATCCACGGCTGCCTCTAGTGTTGTTTGGAGAGGATTGGTTATTGCGGTCTGCAGAGTTCCCACGTCTCAGAGCTCGTTCTATGATTTTGGGTTATTGTCAGATCACTGTATGTGCTCTGACCGCTATGTCCATTGTGGTACTGAATTGCCTTTCATAACATACTCCATGGAGCTCTTTACAAATACCGTGCCTGGGTTAGAAAGGGAAATTGTTAACTGCCCTTTACAAGATGAATCGGACATGGAGTGCACTGATGCACAGCCACAGCTAGATTATGCTGATCCATTGACTCAGATCACTACATTGCCCTCGCAGTGTACTGAGCTAGAATCTGACCCTGCTGAGACTATGGTGCCCTATCCTGAACACTACAGCACCTTAAACGGTGACACAGAGGAAGGTGCACATGACATTGAAGAGGAGGTGATAGATGATCCAGTTGTTGACCCAGATTGGCAGCCATTGGGGGAAGAGGGTGCCGCTGCCAGTAGCTCAGAAGCGGAGCAGCAGCCATCTACATCGCAACAGCTGTCATCTGGCAGGCCTGTATCAGGCCAAAAACGTTTGTCAAAAACAAAATCAGTTTTAGGACAGCGTGGCCATCAGGTGAAAGTAGCACAGCGTGCAAAGCCTGAAAAGGTATTTCATAGGAGGAAGAATGTAGTGTGACAATTTTTTAACCAAGCTCCGAATGATCAGTCAAAAGTTACCTGTAAGAAATGCTCAAAGACCTTTAGCAGAGGGAAGAATCATCAAAATTTAAATACAATGTGCATGCTTAGACATTTAACCAGCATGCACTTGCAAGCCTGGACTAACTACCAAACATCCCATACCGTTGGTGCACCTGCTCAGAATGAAGGTGGTCAGCAATGCTACATTGCTTCCCTCACTGTAAGGCCACCGGATAGCACACCAACAGCAGCAAATATGGAGGTATCATCGCAAGGCCAAAGCAGTCATGGAATCACAAGGTTATTGGTAGGAAACACTGTATGTAGGCCAACATCAAGAATACCATCACCAACCCTCTCTCAATCAGCCATGTCCACCACCACCACCGCTAGTTCCACCATATGCAGCTCTCCAGTCCAGCTCACCCTACAAGAGACTCTTATTAGAAAAAGAAAGTACTCATCCTCTTATCCACGTACACAGTGTTTGAACACGCACATTGCTATACTAATCTCGTTAGAGATGATGCCCTACAGGTTGGTTGAAAGCGAAGCTTTCAAAGACCTGATGGCCTACGCAGTACCACACTATGACCTACCCAGTCGGCACTTCTTTGTGAGAAAAGCCATCCCAGCCCTCCACCAGCATGTCAAAGACCGTATTATCCATGCACTGAGGCAATCAGTCAGTGGAAAGGTGCATCTCACAACAGATGCATGGACCAGTAGGCATGGCCAGGGACGTTACGTGTCCATCACGGTGCTCTGGGTTAATGTGGTGGATGCAGGGTCGACAGGGGACAGCCATAGTGGGACAGTTCTGCCTAGCCCATGGTCTAGGAAACAGTTGGCTGTAGGCGTTCGCCACCCCTCCTCCTCCAGAAGTTAAAGCTCGTCCACAGAGCGCAGTCGCACGACCACTCCATCTGCAGCTGCCAGTGTTGCACACGAGGTGTCCCATTATCAAACAGCTAGTGGTAAGCGTCAGCAGGCTGTGTTACAAATGAAGTGTTTGGGCAACAACAGATACACCGCGGAGGTACTGGCCGAGTACTTGCAGCAACAAACTCAGTCATGGCTGGGCAGTGTACATCTTGAGGCAGGCAAGGTAGTCAGTGATAAGGGAAGGAATTTTATGGCTGCCATAGCCCTTTCAGAACTTAAACACATACCTTGCCTGGCTCACACCTTGAACCTGGTGGTGCAGTGCTTCCTGAAAAACTATCTGGAGTTACCAGCCCTGTTCCTGAAGGTGCGAAGACTTTGCTCGCACATCTGCCCGTCGCCCGTACACTCCAGCTATATGCTGAACCATCAGCGATTGCTGAATCTTCCCCAGCACTGCCTAATAATCGACATTGCAACAGGGTGGAACTCCACACTGCACATGCTTCAGAGGCTGTGCGAACAGAGGCGTGCTGTAATTAATTTGTGGGAGGATACAAATACATGGGCAGGCACTTGGATGGCAGACATGGAGTTGTCTGGTGTGCAGTGGTCGGAGCTACAGGACCTCTGTCAAGTCCTTCAGTGTTTTGAGGAATGCACACAGCTGGTAAGTGCAGATGACGCCATCATAAGCATGAGCATCCCAATAATGCGTCTGCTGATGCAAAGTTTGATGCACATTAAGGAGCTGGCGTCTGCAGCTGAGGAGGAGGGAAGCCTTGCTGACAGTCAGCCATTGTCTGCTCAGGGAACTCTCCTGGACGAGGTGGCGGATGAAGAGGAGGAGGAGGAGGATGATGGGGATGAATATTTATGGGAGGATGCTTCTCAGTGGGCAATACAAACTGGTGGCGTTACAAGGTCAGGTACAGGGTTTTTGCAGGACACAACTGATGTTGATTTGCAAGGAAGTGCTCCTCAACCCAGCACAAGCAGTGAATTGACATCTGGAACATTGGCCCACCTGGCTGAGTATGCCTTGCGTATCCTAAAAAGGGACCCCCGCATTATCAAAATGATGACCGATGACGATTACTGGTTGGCCTGCCTCCTGGATTCATGATATAAAGGAAAATTACAAAATATCATGCCACATGAGAACCTTGAGCAAATATTGGCTACCAAACAAGCAACTCTTGTAGACCGTTTGGTTCAGGCATTCCCAGCACACATCGGCGGTGATGGTTCTCACATAAGCCGTAGGGGGCAACATGGCAGAAGTGTTAGAGGTGCACAAATCCGAAGTGGCGTTGGACAGAAGGGTTTTATGACCAGTTTGTGGAGTGATTTTGCAATGACCGCTGACACGACAGGTACTGCTGCATTGATTCAAAGTGACAGGAGACAGCATTTGTCCAGTATGGTTACGAACTACTTTTCCTCTCTCACAGGTCATTCCCCTTTGGTTACTGGGCATCTAAAATAGACACCTGGCCAGAATTGGCAGAATATACATTAAAGGAGCTCGCTTGCCCTACTGCTAGTGTGCTATCAGAAAGAGTTTTCAGTGCTGCTGGTTCAATACTGACCAAAAAAAGAACACGTCTGGCTTCCCAGAGTGTTGATGATCTAACCTTCATTAAAATGAACCAATCATGGATTTCAAATTATTTTGCCCCACCTTCCCCTGCTGACACGTAGCTTGCCAGAAAAATGTCATGCTTTTGGCCTCCTCTTACTGACTTCTCCAATTCCTTCCTCCATTTGCAGCTGCTGAATGTCCACCATAGGCCATTTTTATACCTCCCTGAATGGGCTGACTCCCACAGGGCCGTGGTCACCACCTGGCACAAGCACCCGTGCGAGTGCCGTTTGCCTGGACAGGTGGGTGTGCCCACTCTTGGGCGACGGCACTGGCACAGGGTCCCTCATAGTACAATGAAGTGTCTCTGACGGTAGTGGTGCACAACCAACGTCAGACACACCGTCGTAATATGAGGGGCCCTGTGCCAGTACCGCCGCCCACGAGATAGTGTTCCCCCCCAGCTTGAACAGTGCTCTACCACTTGCAATACTTACCTCTCCCTGCTCCACCACTGTGTAGTCTGTGCTGTTATATCCTTCAATGGCTCTGCCAATACAAATTTGTTGAAATGTTAGATGATAGTTAGAATATACAGGTGCCCTGGCCTCCATTTAGACCAGTTAATACTTTGCGCCTACTACCACTTTCTGCTACTCAGCTGAGGAGCCCACCCCTGTAACTAGCTATGCCACCTGTTTAGTCTTGTTACCAATTTTGAACTGCATTTAGCCTACTTTATTATTTGGGCCTACTAACTGTATCTGCCACTCATTACAGTTGTCCTCCACTGAACAAAGCAATGCCGCCCGTTTAGTCCTGTTACCAATTTTGAACTGCATTTAGCCTATTTTAGTTTTTGGGCCTACTAACTGTGTCTGCCACTCGTTACAGTTGTCCTCCACTGAACAAAGCAATGCCACCCATTTAGTCCTGTTACCAATTTTGAACTGCATTTAGCCTACTTTAGTATTTGGGCCTACTAACTGTGTCTGCCATTCATTACAGATGTCTTCCACTGAACAAAGCAATGCCGCCCGTTTAGTCCTGTTAACAAATTTGAACTGCATTTAGCCTGCTTTAGTATTTGGGCCTAATAACTGTGTCTGCCACTCACTACAGTTGTCCTCCACTGAACAAAGCAATGCCTCCTGTTTAGTCCTGTTACCAATTTTGAACTGCATTTAGCCTACTTTATTATTTGGGCCTACTAACTGTGTCTGTCACTCATTACAGTTGTCCTCCAGTGAAAAAAGCAATGCCGCCTGTTTAGTACTGTTACCAATTTTGAACTGCATTTAGTCTACTTTATTATTTGGGCCTACTAACTGTGTCTGCCAGTCAATACAGTTGTCCTCCACTGAACAAAGCAATGCCGCCTGTATAGTCCTGTTACCAATTTTGAACTGTATTTAGCCTACTTTATTATTTGGGCCTATATCTGTGTTTCCTCCTCATCCTGCCCATTGCCCAGCCACTGCTGGATGAGTCTGCTGGTACATTGACCCAGACAACTACATTCCCCTTGCACTCTACACAGCCAGAATCTGACCCTGCTGAAAGTCAGGTTCCCTTTCCTGCATACTATACCACCTTACACGGGGACAAAGAGGAAGGTGCAGATGAAAGTGCAGGTTCCTTCATCAGGTGGGGGGCATACTCGTTGGCGACGTCACTGGCACAGGGCCCCTCATAGTACGCAAAAGTGTCTCTGCCAGTGGGAGGCACCACCCGCCGTCAAACACACCGCCGTACTATGAGGGGCCCTGTGCCAGTGCCAACGAGTCGGCCCCCCCGCTTGCTCTGGATCACAGCACTTGCAAAGTTGAAATACTTACCTCTTCCTGCTCCACCGCCGTGACGTATTCCGCGTTTCCAGGGCCCACGAAAATCTTGAGCCAGCCCTACCCCCTAACAACTTTAGCCAAATGACCCCCAGTTTTCAATGCCTAACTATAATTTAAAGTAAATTAAGATTGACAAGCTTTCCCTCCCCCCCTCTATCCCCATCATCAATGCGAACTATTATACATATAAATAAAATGCAGATGTCTTAAAAAATTGTTAAAATGTTCAATAAAAACGTTTGAAAAAGATTGACAAGCTTAAGTAATAAGAATTGATGTTTTTGGCATTAAAATGGGCACTGTAGGTGTTTTCCTGTCCACCACTCACTGCCGACTTTGATTCCCCATTGACTTGCAGTGGGTTTCGTGTGTCGGTCAGCCCCCGACTTTTCGCAATAATCGGCCTATTTCACCCGACCCGACTTTTGACAAAGTCGGGTTTCACGAAACCCGACTCGATCCGAAAAAAGTAAAAGTCGCTCAACTCTAGTGACTACCATTTTCAGGAAAATTTAAGGATAGTAACACGAGTAGTTGAGTCCATGGAAGTGGAGACCTGACGGTCTCGAAGGACTACTGCTACAGACAACACGCATGAAGGAGACCCAACCAGGAGTGTTCACATTTCCCAAATTTATTGGCAGACACCACCAAAGTGTCATCAATTTCAACACAGTAGAAATAGCATAATAGTGACCAACAGTTCTTCCACTACACCCAATATAGCAGATGGACATTCAACAAGGAGTGTTCACATTTCCAAAAATTATTGGCAGACACCACTAAAGTTGCATCAATTTCACCACACTGGAAATAGTATAATAGGGACCGACAGATCTTTCACTACACTCAATCCAGCAGATGGACACCCAACCAGGAGTGTTCACATTTCTAAAAATTATTGGCAGACACCACAGAAGTGGCATCAATGTCCCCACAGTAGAAATAGTATAATAGGGACCAACAGTTCTTCCACTACACCCAATGCAGCAGATGGAAACCCAACAAGAAGTGTTCACATTTAAAGAATTGAGGGCCTGACACCACTGAAGTGAAAAAACTGTTACGAGAATAGAAATAGTGTAACTGGGACCGAGACGTCTTCCAGTATAGCTAACCCAGCAGATACAGACCAACCATGACACTTCACATTTCCACAAATTTGTGTTAACATCAGCAGCAACAGCCACAGCAGATACAGAAACCATCCTAAATATATCACAGAGTGCAGTTAAGTGACATTGATACATCACACTTAAAGATGCAATATCACCTAGTCTGTTCAGTCTGCGATTGGGTGCAAAGGTCCTTGGAGATCCATGACTTATTCATCTTAATGAAAGTTAGGCGGTCTACACTTTCAAGGGACAGCCAGCTGTGCTTATCCGTGAGTACACCAACAGCAGTGCTGATGACACGTTCACCAAAAACCTCCAAGACATGTGAGGCCTGAGCTCAGGCCACGCATCCATTTTGGAAGACCAAAATATGAAATAGTCCAAACCCACCCTGATGGCATTGATATTTAGTTCTAGACACTCCTGCACCATCCTCTCCATTCAATCACCACGTGTAGGACTTGGACTCTGTTGTGCTGGTGCATGAGTTGGTCTAAAAATGTGTCAAAGGACTCACAGAAATTGCTTCTTCCACTTCCACCACTGCTGCTAATGTTTTGGTGTTGATGGATTGACGTGCCCGTAGTTGGAAGGCTACAGCTGCGATGCAAACTGTGTGCTTCACTGCTGTCTATTGAGTAATAGCATGTTTTGACACACCAGCACTCGAGGGTCCCATTCTAGGGTGGGAATCATCTGGCAAAATTTGTTTTTTTAACTTTTTTAATAAAGTGGCAACCCAGTAGTCAGAATTATTCGTCATCATAACTATGCGGCAAACATATTGGAGATAGTGCAGCAAGAATGCACTCATATGTTGGGCTCTACCATGAGGTCCAAGCCCATGCTGTGCTGGTGGCTCGGTAACAATGAGGCTCATTTCCTCCATTCCCTCCAACCAAACACAAACAGCAGAGAGGGGAGGATTATCCTCTTCATTTGACAGTTGCTCTCCCATCACATCTTCCTCCTCCATTTGTTCCTCAGATCTTGCACCTTTGATAACAGTTTGTCTGTTATCACCAGCCACCTCGATTGTGGTAATCCACCCTCCCTTGGCACTTGTGTGTGTAACAACAGTCTTGAACTTAAAGACAATATTATCACTTCCGCATTCTCTTCTGCTTCCTCCTTTTCTTCTGGGACCACTATCTCCTCCCGCAGGCTATTCAAAGTCTGCTCCAGCATATAGATGACCGGAATAGTGATGCTGATGATGGTGTCGGCAGCGCTAACCATCTTAGTAGCCATTTTAAAGCGGTGCAGAAGGGTGCAAAGGTCCTTAATCTGTGCCCACTCTGTAAACGTGATATGTTCCACGTCCGTACTGCGTTAGCACAGGCTATATAACATGACATACTGCATCAGGGCTCGTTGCTGCTGCCACAGTCACTGCAACATGTGTAGAGTGGAATTCCCCCGTGTTGACGAATTGCATATTAACCTGTTAACTGGCATGGACAAAGATCTCTGTATCGATTCAAGTCGATGAGCAGAGGGGTGAGAATGGCGGAAACAAGCACACAGCTTACATGCTTTCTGAAGCAGCTCACACAGGCCAGGATAGTGGCTGAGAAAATGCTGTACCACCAGGTTGAGGATGTGACCCATGCAAGGCACGTGTGTGAGCTAGCCTCGCAGTAGGGCTGCCACCAGGTTTGCACCATTATCGGACATGGCCATCAATGGATGCAGGTTCAGTGGAGACAGCTATTGAGCAAATTCAGCCTGGAGAGCTGTCTATAACTCTTCAGCTGTATGACTGGGATGTCTGTTGTGAATTCTGTTGTCGGGCTCCCTCCTGTGGTCATGAATGGTACTTCGGCTGGTTCTGTCCATGGACTTTCTCTGGTGGCTGTGGGTGTTTCTGAGTTTCCTTCCACAGGTGACGAGGTTAATTCGTTAGCTGGCTGCTCTATTTAACTCCACTTAGATCTTTGCTCCATGCCACCTGTCAATGTTCCAGTATTGGTCTAGTTCACTCCTGGATCATTCTTGTGACCTGTCTTCCCAGCAGAAGCTAAGTTACTGCTTGTTTTTCTCTGGTTTGCTATTTTTCTGTCCAGCTTGCTATTTTGATTGTTGTCTTGCTTGCTGGAAGCTCTGGGATGCAGAGGGAGCGCCTCCGCACCGTGAGTCGGTGCGGAGGGTCTTTTTGCGCCCTCTGCATGGTCTTTTTGTAGGTTTTTGTGCTGACCGCAAAGCTACCTTTCCTATCCTCAGTCTGTTCAGTAAGTCGGGCCTCACTTTGCTTAATCTATTTCATCTCTGTGTTTGTATTTTCATCTTTACTCACAGTCATTATATGTGGGGGGCTGCCTTTTCCTTTGGGGAATTTCTCTGAGGCAAGGTAGGCTTTATTTTTCTATCTTCAGGGCTAGCTAGTTCCTTAGGCTGTGCCGAGTTGCATAGGGAGCGTTAGGAGCAATCCACGGCTATTTCTAGTGTGGTTGATAGGATTAGGGATTGCGGTCAGCAGAGTTCCTACGTCCCAGAGCTCGTCCTATATTATCAGTAACTATCAGGTCATTCCATGTGCTCTTAACCACCAGGTCCATTATTGTCCTGACCACCAGGTCATAACAGTACAGGTGGCCCAAAGTACTAATGCATCTCAATAGAGGGATAAGAGAAGTTCTGAGACCATTTTTTTTTCTTTGCAGTGTGTTTTGCCTCTCTTTTCCCCTTTACATCTTGGTGGTTCAGAACACAGGTGTAGACATGGACATTCAAGGTCTGTCCTCTTTGATGGATAATCTCACTATAAGTGTACAAAACATTCAAGATTTTGTGGTTCAGAATCCGATGTCAGAGCCTAGGATTCCAATTCCTGATTTGTTTTTTGGTGATAGATCTAAGTTCTTGAATTTCAAAAATAATTGTAAATTGTTTCTTGCCTTGAAACCTCGCTCCTCAGGTGACCCTGTTCAACAAGTAAAGATCATTATTTCTTTATTACGTGGTGACCCTCAAGACTGGGCATTTTCCCTTGCGCCAGGAGATCCGGCATTGCGTGATGTTGATGCGTTTTTCCTGGCGCTTGGATTGCTTTATGACGAACTTAATTCAGTGGATCAGGCAAAGAAAATCTTGCTGGCTCTGTGTCAGGGTCAGGATGAAGCGGAGATATATTGTCAGAAGTTTAGAAAGTGGTCTGTGCTCACTCAGTGGAATGAATGTGCCCTGGCAGCAATCTTCAGAAAGGGTCTCTCTGCAGCCCTTAAGGATGTCATGGTGGGATTTCCCATGCCTGCTGGTCTGAATGAGTCTATGTCTTTGGCCATTCAGATCGATCGATGCTTGCGTGAGCGTAAAGCTGTGCACCATTTGGCGGTACTATCTGAGCATGGGCCTGAGCCTATGCAATGTGATAGGACTTTGACCAGAGCTGAACGGCAAGAACACAGACGTCGGAATGGGCTATGTTTTTACTGTGGTGATTCCACTCATGCTATCTCCGATTGTCCTAAGCGCACTAAGCGGTTCGCTAGGTCTGACACCATTGGTACGGTACAGTCTAAATTTCTATTGTCCGTTACTCTGATTTGCTCTTTGTCATCCTATTCTGTTATGGCATTTGTGGATTCAGGCGCTGCCCTGAATTTGATGGACTTGGAGTTTGCCAAGCGCTGTGGTTTTTTCTTGGAGCCCTTGCAGTATCCTATTCCATTGAGAGGAATTGATGCTACACCTTTGGCCAAGAATAAGCCTCAGTACTGGACCCAATTGACCATGTGCATGGCTCCTGCACATCTGGAGGATATCCGCTTTCTGGTGTTGCATAATCTGCATGATGTGGTCGTTTTGGGGTTGCCATGGCTACAGGTTCATAATCCAGTATTGGACTGGAAATCTATGTCTGTGTCCAGCTGGGGTTGCCAGGGGGTACATGGTGATGTTCCATTTTTGTCTATTTCGTCTTCCACTCCTTCTGAAGTTCCAGAGGT